>NW_007249851.1:535961-621534 GCF_000164805.1 Carlito syrichta
TTTTT
The DNA here is from genome assembly GCF_000164805.1 of Carlito syrichta. Classification (NCBI taxonomy): domain Eukaryota; kingdom Metazoa; phylum Chordata; class Mammalia; order Primates; family Tarsiidae; genus Carlito; species Carlito syrichta. Next base: position 535,967 of record NW_007249851.1, read on the forward strand.
AGTCGCGGTCTCACTCTGTCACCCAGGCTGGTGTGCAGTGGCATGATCACAACTCACCACAACCCCGACCTCTTGGGCTCAGGCAAACCTTCCGCCTCAGCCTCCCAAGTAACTGAAACTACAGGCGCACGCCTCCACATCCAGCTAGTTTTTTAATTTTTCATAGAGACAGGGATCTCACTTTGTTACCCAAGCTGGTCTCAAACTCCTGGGCTCAATCCTCTTGCCTCTGCCTCCCAGAGTGCTGGGTTTACAGGCATGAACCACCACACCGGGCAAGAGTCTACTTCTCACAGAGTCCTGGGACTCACTCTGGCAGTGCTGGTGAAACCCATCTGGGAATTGGAGTTGCTACTTCGAGTGCTATTTTAATAGTGGCTGGATTTTTGGTTTTTTTTTTTTTTTTTTTTTTTTTTGCACCCCCCCCCACCTTTAATAAGGGCAGCTGAATAGGAAGGAAGAGCTCACTCTTGACTTATCTTAGGAAAGGTGCATCAGCACAGATGACTCACCCCCAAGAGAGAGCTCCCCCACCCCAATGCCCCCTGGGTGAGTTTCTGCAAAGCACCTCTACCTATCCACCTGCGGCTGACCCGGAGGGCCTGTCCCAATGTGACTTTGAACTCTCCTGTTTTAATAAAATTTAATGTAAAATTTTTCATTCTACTGTGTAGTATCGCTGGGCCTTTTAATTTAAAAGTTAAGGAATTGGACTGCAAATATTTAAGTATATTTCAGGAACACATCAGGTTCAAACTGTGGCTGTGAAGATGAAAGTGATACACCAGGGTGAGGGACAGGGGAGTGTCAGGGGAGGGGACTGTAAGCACTGCACTCAATGAAAGGAACAGTATTCCTCTTTAACAATGAGGATTTTGTTTTCCTCTTCCAGAATTTCCTAAAAATTAATCTCTAGGGTGGAAAACAACATTTAAGGGATACATTGTATACACAGCAAAGGGAGCAAGATCCTACGGTAACCCCCTGAGCCACTTCAACATTGTTCTAGGACTTAAGCCAGGGCCTCTTCCTTAAGTCAGCGGTTCTCAGCCTTGGTCACATACCCCAACCACCTGGCAAGCTTTGAACACTCTTGTTTAACAGGTTGTGGCGGGACCAAGCATCCGTGGTTTTTAAAGCTCCCCAGGTGATACCAGTGTGCAGTCAGGACTGAGAACTGCTGTGCTGGACCATTAGACACTATGGTGAAGGAAAGTAACCATGCCCCAGGAGAGCTTACAGTCAGAATGGGGAGACCAATTCATTAATCACGTAATTAATTAATTAATTGCAACTGTGATCAATGCTGCTGCCCACTTAAATTTCTGGAGGGTTGGCGACATCTCACTGAAACTATAACCCGAAGGAAGGGTAGACATGAATGAGAGGAAAGTTGGGAAAAGAGCATGTCAGGCAGAGGGACCAGCCTGTGCAAAGGCCCTGGGGTAGGAAAGGGCTTGGAGTATCTAAGGATTTGAAAGGCTGATTGGAGTTGTGAGCAAGCGGGTGGGAGGTCTGAGATTGGAGAGCAGGGGTGGCCTGCCACTCATTGTCAGCCTGCCGTGAGTCCATCTGACATGCTGTCAGTATTTGAGCCGCTCTGATATTGATGTGAAAGGCCCACACTCCCGTGTTCTGGGATGAGCAGACGAATAAAGGCCTGACCAAGTGGTCTGTCATATTATACCTCATAAGGGTCAGGCCAGGACCCCCCTCCTCTAGCGTGTGAAAGTTATTCTTTTCTCGGCCTCCATAGCGTTGGAGGTAGGGCATTTTAAAAAAGAGCAGAGATGCTTAGAGAAAGAATAGGAGTTTTCCTTACATCTAAAAAGCTTCCAGGGCTGGGTGTGGTGGCTCATGCCTGTAATTTCAGTACATTGGGAGGCCGAGCCTAGAGGATTTCTGGAGCTCAGGAGTTTGAGACCACCCTGGACAACAAAGCAAGACCTTGTCTCTACAAAAAATAAAAAACACAAAAAAATTTAAAAAGCCGGGTGCAGTGTCTCACGCCTATAATCCCAACACTTTGGGAGGCTGAGGCAAGAGGATTATCAGAACCCACGGGTTTGAGACCAGCCTGGGCAACATGGTGAGACCTTGTCTCTACAATAAACGAAAAAAAAAAAATTAGCCGAGCATGACAGCGTATGCCTATAGTCCCAGCTACTTGGAAAGCTGAGGCAGAAGGATCACTTAAGCCCAGAAGTCCCAGGCAGTGGTGAGCCGTGATCATGCCACTGCATTCCAGCCCGGGCACAACAGAGTGAGACCCCCAACTCTTAATAATAATAATAATAATAATAATAATAATAATAATAATAATAATAAACGTCTAGTCCTCAGTTGAAAATTGCATCTTCTTCCTTCATCTCTATGTTGAGTGATTGGTCCTCTGGTGACTGGAGCCTGAGATTTCCCACTGCACTGGTTGCTCTCTCTGTGGTTTCTCAGATGCTCTGTAGATCCAGTCTCACATTTAATTTCTCCTCCTCTCCGTTCTCCTCCATCTCCCGCCCCCTGCTCCTTTTTCTCCTTTTAAAAATCTGGGCCAATTTCGAATGGACTGTGGGTGGCATGGAGGGAATTCTTCGCACCTCATTTGGTCCCACTTCCCGTTTCTGAAGGCTCATCGTTTATATCCTGTGTCCCTCCCTTTCCCTGGCTTCACCCCCCCTCCGCCCTCCGTCTGGGGCGATGTGAACTGTGCTTTTCATTCGATGCCTTGTGGTGGAGGAGAACCTTTCTTCTTTGATTTTGGGTTGTTAGATACTCATTTAAAGTGCTCACTTCTGTATGTTAGTCTTTCCCTCCCCAAGATTTGAATCTTCATTCCCCCTTAACTAGACAACAGTGTGACGTGTGAAAGCAGTATTTGTCACCGCCATTGTACAGAAGGGAAACCGAGACTCTGACAGTAGTGTGGGGTAGTAGAAGATGCTGGCTTGGCCTGGAGGCTTGCTGGCTGTGGACCCTTGAAAATCACACACCCTTCCAGGCTGCTTCCTCATATAGAAAGGAGATGCCACAGAGATTGAAGCATGGTAAGAGGTCAAGAACCAATGTCATCCTGATTCAGAACCTCCTTTCATAGCTAGAGTATGCCATGGTCCTTTCTGTCACAGGACCTTTGCACAGGTTATTCATAGCACCAGCAACACCCTTTCTCTCCATTCCCTCCTTACTTTGCTTCACTAGTTTTTTCTTAGGACCCATATTAATTCCTTAGGAAAACCCCACTGATGCTTTTCCACACCTTCTGGCATGTTCTGTTATAGCAGTAGCCGTGCTTCTTTAGATCACCACTATTATAGTTATTTCTGATTTGTTCATGTTGCTTTCCCCCACTAGACTATAAGCTCCTTGAAGGCAGGGAACACATTGGTCTTGCTCAACTGTTTTATGCTCGTGCCTTGTACTTGTCTGGAACACACCTAGCTATCATTGGATGGGTGACTGGATGGTTGGGTGGATGGATTTCATTGTGTTTCCTTTCCCTTAACTCCAGCCAATAGTCCCTTCCTAGAGAATTGTAACTATCTGTTTGTCTCTCTTGAGCCTCTTTGAAGAGGAACCCATCTTTAGAAGCCTAGAGTCTAGCCCCATGCCTGACATACAGTAGATGGCCAATAAGCATTGACTGTGTGGTTGTCTAAGCATAACTCTTGCCCATGAGACAGGCAGTTCTAAGGACTCATGCTGCCACAGGAAAGCCTGGTGAGTTATTTTCACACACTGAGGGTAAGGACAGTGGATTTATTCCTAGAAACTGCGTAGAGGGCATTCCTGCTTCCCACCCAGTGCCATGGTTTGTCTCTTCAGTAAGGTCTACTATTCAGGTTGCCAGTTACTGTATTGATTTATTTGTACATAAACAGTTATTCTCTGTAAGCTTCTCTTCGCCAACATTCAGAGATAATGATATACAATCTTTGTAACATTACAGACGTTGCTTCAAAACACTCTGTTGCTATAGGAATGTTTGTGATGTGCTTATCGCTAGAATTTCATGAGCAGCAAACTCCAAAATTGCAGATGATTTAGCGTTTGAAGCAGGGAGTGAGACTGTATGTGTGTTTGCATTTAAAAAAACAAAACAAAACAAGCAAGCCTTGGAAAGGGAAGATATTCTTCTGCAGAGTTATCGTTTTCTAAAGTTTAAAATAAGAACCACTTAAAAGCTGAGAGTTTAGAGGAATGAGCACTTTCTCTTAAACATTCAGATGGGTGAAAATGACTAGTAATACCTCCCTCAAGCATTAAGGCAATAGGCAGTTGAAGGGCTTTTTTTGGAGCTGGCTGTCACAGACAAAGGATTTCTCAATTTTTTTAAAAAAATCATTTTTATAGCATTAAACAGTAGGAATGAACACCAGCAGCCCTCTTGACATTTTGAAAATGATTAATTTTCTGAAATATCCCAGTCCATTTTAATAGATGACTTTTTGTTCTTATTCAAGGAGGGAGCTATGGCCCAGGTTGCCATAGTTCGGGTTGGGAAGTTCATGGTGGAGGCGGACAGGGCTCCAGGAAAAGCTTTCTATGAGCCACACGCTTTGCTACCTGAACACAGCAAGTGGGTGCCACCACCTGTCTCCAGACACCCAGAGCCATGCTTTCCCAAAGCCCCTGCTATAATTCTCCTTCCTGGAGGGGGACTCTCTCAACTCACTTTTTGTAGTCCAGAGAGTGAATTTCAAATCACTTGTGTACCTTTCTCCCTGAACTAAGATGCCAGCTAGACATCTTAGGAAAGTTGTGCTACGCATAAGTCTTTACGATAGCAATACTACCCAACTGTGGTTCAGGAGTGGTGCTCTCTGCAAACTGTCTACTGGCCTGTGAGATAAATACAGAAATTGAGAGTAAGAGCTTAGAAACTTTCATACCAATTTGACAGAAGAATCTGTTGAATTGTATAGTAAAAATGTAAGCCTACATTTGGCACCAATATCTTTACATTTTTCTAACAGTTCATCTTTAAGTTTTATTTTTTATTTATGTATATGTATATATATTTTTTAGAGACAGGGTCTTGCTCTGTCACCCAGGCTGGAGTACAGTGGCATGATCATAGCTTACTGCAGCCTTTAACTCTTGGGCTCAAGTCATCCTCGTGCCTTAGCTTCACGAGTGGCTAAGACTATAGGCTCAGCCATGGTCAGACCATTGTCGCCATTGCCTTACTGAGCTATGGTGTGACCATGTGCTCTTTGAGCTATGGCTAGGCCATTTTTTTCTTAAGCTTTGGTCCCTTCCCCTACCTTGGGGAGGTGAATCTCCTCTTTCTCTCTTTCTTTAATTTACTTTCTAATCTAAAAAAAGACTGTAGGCACATGCCACCACACCCAATTAATTATTTGTTTATTTTATGAAAGTATTCATCTGTAATGGTTTGGAAATTAAAATAAACTGATCCTTCATCACAAATAGTTTGAGAAGCACAGTTTTATAGCACTTTGTAAGCTGCTGCAGCTCCCCGTGAGGCAAGTAGGCTGTTGAGTGGATTTTGAGAAATCATAGCACTTACCAAATTATATTTGTAATAAAACACAGCTCTCTCTTTCTCTCTCTCTCTCTCTCTCTCTCTCTCTCTCTCTCTCTCACTCTCGCTCTCGCTCTCTCACTCTTCTGTTTCCTGAGAGCAGGGACTGTTGTAATCCATCTCTATGTCTCATTCTTCAGTGCCCTGCCTATTCCCCGTTGCATGAGAGTGGGTAAGGCCAGCCTCGGAAACTCCCCGGGATGTCAGATAGTGTCCTCTGCAGTGATGGAGAGCAAAGAGCAGACAAAGAGGAAGTGACCTTCCCCTCTTCTTTTCCTGCAGAACCAGGTCTCCTCTTCCCACCTGTCCAGCAGCATGAAAGCAGCATGACTGGCCAGCCACAGGAGAATCCCCCAGAGCCAGGCCCCCAACTCAGCCATCTACTGCGGAGGTCAAGGTGAGCTTGCTTTCCTTCTTCTGGAAGGCAGAGGAATTTTTAACAAATTGTATATACTTTTGTAATCTCTTGCCATGAGCTGGAAGAATGGGGTTTTCGAGGACAAGGACAGTCTTTAAAAGCATGTTTCAGCCCAACAGGGTAAAATGTTCTCAATTTGGTTAAAAAAAGAGGTCAGTGTGGAGCAGAAGGGATGCTGAGTTGAGTGTCTGGGATGGAGTTCTCACTATTCCTCCATCATCTCCTGGATCTGGGACCTTGGACAGGTCTTTTAGGGCTGGGGTATCCAGGGAATTTTGGATGAAAACAGTATCTGAGATAGGATAGAATTGGCAAGACTGCTCAGTCCATGGTCTACTTCCAGAACCTTCTAGACAGATTCCTGTCCCACACAGAGTCATAAGGGGCCTTAGACGATCAATCAGGCCAATTTACAACCAATGTTGGGCAGTTAATTATTAGGAAGTTCTTTCTAATATTGGACCAAATTCTGCCTCTCTGTGATTTCTGTCTGTGGGTCTCTGCTCTGCAGTTTGGAACCACAAGGACTGGGCTTTCCAAGACTCGTCCACATGCATGTCTATTTGGGTTTGAAGATGGCTGTCATGGCTCTGCCTTCATTTTTTATACATTCTCTCTAGAGACTGGTACCACTCACCTTTACTTCTCATCCCCTCCATGTTGGGAAGGGCATTATTACCTCTAATGTCTGCCCCGCCAGGTGCTTTTGCAACCTGGGGTGTCTTCAGCAGAAAGTCATTCATTCACCATTCATTCTTCAGTAGATATTTAGATCTCCTTTGTGATAGGCATTGTGCTAGACTCTGGAGATATAACAGGAAAGAGTCTCTCTTTTTTTTTTTCTTTTTTTTTATAATCAGTATTTTTTTATTATGATGTTGTGGGGTACAGTTAAGGGTTAGGTATATAAGAGTCTCTCTTTTTTTAAGGCAAAATAGGTTTGGAGCCTTGGAGAGAGTTTGAAATATGCATTGAGCTACTTCAGTATGCTCCTTTTTTTACATTTATCTCTTCAATTTTTTTCTCAAGTGTTCCATAAGTACTTGAAAAAAAATGTGTATTCTTTAATCATTGGATATAGTTTTCTATATACTATTATTAAAATAAGTTAGTTCATTGTGTCACTTAAATGATCTCTCTTTTTCTGATTTGTCTGATTAATCTGTCAACTATTGAGACAGGTATGTTAACATCTGCCATTGGATTTGTCAGCTACTCCTTGCAGTGCTGAATTTTTGCTTTATATATCATTAGGCAATGCTGTTTGGTTCATAGATGTTTAGAATTGATGTATTTTATTAAGTAATTAGGATTTATTTCTACCAACTTGATATACTTTTAGTTTTTTTCTGTCCTTTCTTTTAGGTTGTTTTTTTCCCCCTTCATTCCATTTTCCATCTTATTTGTGGTTACCTCTGCTTTTTTTTTTTTTTTCTTTAGAGACAGGGTCTTGCTGTATTGTCCAGGCTAGCCTTGAACTCCTGGGTTCAAGCAATCCTCCTACCTAGCCTCCCAAGCAGCAACTACCCCAGCTATTTTAATAAGCACACTCAAAGTCTAAAACTAACCAGTGCCTTTCTTTTCCTCCCAAACAATACAAGAACTGTAGATTGGTTAAATTCTTTTTTTTTTTTTCCTTTGGAGTGGAGTGGAGTGGCTGAAGTGCAGTGGCATGCTTACAGCCACCCTCGCATCAACCTGTTGGGCTCTGGTGATCCTTCCACCTTAGCCTTCCAAGTAACCGGAACTACAGGTGCATGCTACCACACCCTGCTAATTTTTTATTTATTTTAGAGACACGGTCTCACCAAGTTGCCTGGGCTGGTCTCAAACTTGCAGGCTCAGACAATCCACTTGGCTTGGCCTCCTAAAATGCTGGGATGACAGAATGAGCCACCAAGCCAGGCCCATTTGTTTAATTCTAATCACTACCTCTTCTGACTTATATGCTGTTGTTATCCTGTGTTTTCATTCCACCCTATTTTTTCCCCTACAAGTTAGGCATCATTGTTTTATACATTGTTTGTATAGATTTTACCCACACATTTCTCAATATCTTTTCTCATTGTTTTTTCATGAATATGGGATCATTCTCCTTCTGCCTGAAATAAATATTTTGGCATTATTCTATAGTGAGGGTATGTTGGTGGTAAACACTCTAAAGATTTTTTTGTTTTTTGTTTTATTTTAGGTTTTTGTTGGTTTGAAATGTCTTTGTTTTGCTCTCAGCTTTGGAAGATATTTTTACTGGATATGTTAAGTCATTGAAGCCTTTATTCCACTGACTCCAGCGCTGAATGTTGCTGTTGAGAAGTCAGTTGTCTGTCATTCCTCTATAAGTAATCTGGCGACATTAAAGATTATTTTCTTTAGATTGTTTTCTTTGGTACTTTGTAGCTTCATTACCATGTGTCTAGCTGTACATTTTTTTGTCTTTATTCTTCTTGGGTTTCACTGGGATTCCTGGAACTAATGATTTGTATCTTTCAACAGTTCTGGAGAATTCTCACCCTTTATTTCTTTGAATATTGCCATCTCCCTATTCTCCCTAATATCTCCTTCTGGAATTCCAGTTAGACTTATATTAGATCATCTCACTCTATTCACCACTAGTTTATATTTTCATCTCTTTGTCTCTCTGTGCCTAACTCTGAATAATTTCTTCAGTTCTATCTTCTATTTAACTGATGTGTTCTGTGTCTTAAATGCTGTTTAATCCATTGAGTATTTTCTTTTCACTTCCTTTATTTGTCATGTATACAAGTTCTAGTCCATTATTTTTCAAATCTATTTGATAATTTTTCTGGTCTCTCATTTCTTGCTCATTTTTAAAGATTTCTCTTTTATTTCTTTAACATACTGAATTTTCTATTTAGAAATTTTACAATTTTATGTCTGTTAATTCCAGAATCTGAAGTCTTTGCAGGTCTGATTCTGCCATCTGTTATTTCTGCTGGCTAGTATTCCTAGTGGCTCGTTTCCTGTAACTGCTCATTTTCCTTGGAACTTTATCTTCAGGAATTACCTGGGGTGTGGATCAAAGTTGTCTTTTCCAGAAAGGATTTGCATTAACTTCTGTTAGTTGTCTGGCAGGGGCCTACCAACCAAAAATCACTTTAAACTAATTCTTTACTTAAGGGTATTCTAGCCACCCAAGTAACATAATTCAGACTACAAACCTGTGAAATCCATCTTATGGTTACAAAGTTTTTAGAGGGTTTTTCCCCCATTCTGCCCTGTCCAAGGTCACATTTCCTTGCAGTTCCCTTCTATGTTGTGCATTTATGTCTCATTCAACTAGAGTAGAGCTATTTGAAGACCCATCTTTATGGAGAGGTCTCTCCAGGCTTTTACCCAGTGCAATTATCATTAGGAACCTTGGAATCTCCAGGGTTCAGCAGAAACCCTCAAGGCAAAAGTCAGCTTTGATCCTAACTTACCTCCCAAGGTTCCTGCTTTTGGTTTCTTTTTACTCTTGAGAGAATCTTTCCATTTGTACTAGTTCAGCAATGTGTGTCTAGCCATGATATCCAAAATTTTACCAGCATCTTAGTTGTCTCAATTAGAAAGGGTAAGATATCTAGTCTGCCATATTGCCAGAAAGTGTATCTTTTTTTCCTCTTCACAGTACCCTGTTGGGCAGGAAATTCTACTCCTTTTTCACAGAAAAATGAATCAAAGCTCAAAGAGGTTAGATAAGTGGCTACAGTCACAGGCCTAACAGACGAAGGACCAGCAGAGAGTGTGTCCCTCTCCTATCTTTTCCTTCCACATTCCCTCTCCCCAGAATAACTGTCGACCATACGTGGGAGTGGGGAATGAGCTGTATACTCACAAAGGATATGAGTTTTTAACCAAAATGCTTTAAATAGCTGGACAGCTTTGTAAAATTTGTTTATGAGTCTATTGTTTATCTTCCTTGAGAGAGGAAATGGCTTCTGCATATTTTGTGGCTTGTTTCTCCAGCGGTCACCAACAACTTGCCTGCCTCACTCTGCAAAGGGCTCCTGGACCCGAAGCCACATCCCACATGCCTTCTCATCCAGACCCTGACTTTCTCTTCTTCTCACATCCTTCCCTTCCTTTTGCCTCTTCTTCCCTTCCCTCTCTCCCCATCCTTCCTGCTACTGGTTTTTCTGTTTCATGGTGGTGTGCTTTTCATGGGAGGACAGGCTACAGAGTTCTGGGGGCTTTGAGGGCTTTAGGGGCCAGGAGAAAGAGCTTGAAGTTTGAACCTAGCTCTGCCACTTACTATCTTAATCTCTTTAGCTTCAGTTTCTTTGTCTGTAACATGGGGACAGTAGACAGAGCTGTTCAAGGACAACACGAGATGATGCTTGTAGAGCTTACAACACAGAGCTTGGACATCAGACGCATTCAGTCAGTAGTAGTTAATATTATGACTGAGAACAGACTACTTCAAGGCCCAGTGCTCTTGTTCAGTGATGCTTTTAAATAGACACCGCTGGTTTATAAAATGGGGTGAAAATGGAGGCAGATGTCTAAGGAAATGTGGGACTCCCAGCCTCGCTATTATGCTCTTCAAACGGAGGTGTTTTAAAAAATAATTTGAGAGAAGCTAGACCATACTGGTCTGGTCAGTATTTGCGGAGGATATAAACCGGGGTTTCTGCAAATGGAGCCAAGACCCCCAGTCTCCTGATCCTGGTCTTCCCTTTGAGTTGTGCCCTGTGTCATGGTGGGCCTGGAGCTGCATGCACCACTCACTATGACAGTTTTCCCTTGTAGAGTCCCAGGTCAAGAGTTGGCACTACTGCTCTATGGACACACCTCCAGTGGTGTTGGGGAAAGGGAGAAGGGTCTTCAATGCCCATTTAGTGCCATTCATATAGCTGGCACAAGACTTTTCACTTCACATGCTCCCTGCAAGTAATTGGCTTCGTGTAACCCCAGATTTGTGTCACTTCCTGATTTGATGCCTATCAGACATCAACTCTTTTTTCAGCACCTGCTATTCATAGTGCTCTGTACAGCAGGCAAGTGGTATTTTTAAAATACATAGAGTAGCCAGGCTCGGTCGCTCAGCCTGCAATCCTGTGCCTTGGGAGGCTGAGGTGAGTGAATTGCCTGAGCCTGCGGGTTCGAGACCCACCTGGGCAACTTGGTGAGACCTCATCTCTACAATAAATCAAAAAATCAGCTGGGTGTGGTAGCACGCTCCTGTAGTTCCAGCTACGTGGAAGGCTGAGGCGGAAGGATCGCTGAAGCCCAGCAGGTCAAGGCTGCAGTGGCCGGGAGCGGCCACCGCACTCCAGTCTGGGCAACAGAGTGAGACTCCAACTCAAAAAAAAAAAAAAAAAAGTACATAAAGTTGCTTTGAACCAAAAACTGCTCTAAAACTTAAAGTCTGCAAAAAACAAGTAGACATTATAACCAAAAAACACATAAAAGATAAAGTATCTTCGTAAGATTGTCAGGCATTCAGAGTGGATATCTAAGAAGAAAAAGCACTGTGCCCTTGAGTGGTCAGGGAAGACTTCTTGGAGGAGGTTGGCAGAGGAAGATTTGAACTGGCCCTATGGAGCAGGTAGGAGAGCTGGATAGAGAAGGAGCCTTGTGCATGCTTGGTATAGAATTGGTGTGAACTGGGGTTTAGAGAGCCCACAGATGGCCTTGGTGGCCCTCTTGGAGAGCCATCTCCCATTATCAAAAATCCTAAGACGTGCTGCAGCTAATGTTGGATCTTATTTCAACAGGCTTCCCACATGTGTTCATCACTCACAGCTGTGTCTATCACTTACAGCTAATGAAACAGAGGTCTTAAAAGGGTTTGTACATGGCTTCTGTCCCTCTGACTAATGCTTCAATCCATCTGGGCCAACAGCTCACTTTTGTAAAACAGAGATGGCAACTTTCTTTAAAAGATCAGTCTTCTGAGAGCAACCAGAAGTAATCTTCTGGAGCCAACCTCTTGTCTTTTTTTCCAAGCAGGGATGTCGTTGAGTTCAGTAGGGGGCTTCTTTGTTCTCCTGATTCCCAAGGTGATGTCCTAAAGATTCTTGACCCTGCTGAGTGGCCAGGCCTGTTTGCCTGGTGCTATAAATGCCCAGCCCCACCCATGCCCCATCCCACCGGCAAACCTCAAAGTCTACGAACAGCCTCTGTCTCGATAATGATTCATTCTTCCTGCCCCTCCTCCCTTCTAGTGACTCAGAGCTGTGAGCCAAGACTGAATACTTACCGTATCCAACTGGTCTTGCCCATGGAGCACTCACCAGGTAGATGAAGCATTCTTCATCAGATGTCACCCCAGGTGGAGTTCTCCTTGTCAGCTAGCCCTGTGCAATGCAACAAGGGCTTGTTCTAGATGCAGATGGGGACAGAACCAAGATGTTGGGACATATCATGTCTGGGGCTACTGGAGGAGTTTGGGGTGCCACGTTCATTGTGGGTGTAGAAACAGGAGGCACCCCAGGCAAAGAGCACCCGTGCTTGCAGAGCCTTATAAAAGCAGATAGAGCCATGTACAGTGGCTCACCCCTGTAATCGCAACACTTTGGGAGGCAGAGGTGAGAGGATTGTCTGAGCTCAGTAGTTTGAGACCAGGCCGAGCAACATGGCGAGACCTCGTCACTACAATAAATCAGAAAATTAGCCAGGTGTGGTGGTGCATGTTTCTGGTTCCAACTACTTGGAAGGCTGAGGTGGAAGGACCACCTGAGCCCAGCAGGTCGAGGCCACAGTGGCTGTGAGCATGCCACTGCACTCTAGCCTGGGCAACAGAGTGAGAGACTCCGACTCAAAAAAAGAAAAATCTTATGGAAATATATTCTGAATTGAGTCTTTAGGACTGCTCTGGAGATTAGCCATCAGCTCCATCTCACTGTTGGGTGGTCAGCTTCTAAAAATATTTCATCATATTTATTATTCCAATCATACCCATTATTCTATTTTTTTAATTACAGCATTATAGCTAGAGCTTAAATCTTCTCTGATACTCTTCTCCCTCACACTCTCTTTCAAAAGATGGCACAACTAAGACTGAAACCCAGGCATCCTGGTACCCAGCACTCTTCCATACCCCTCCCAATCCCCCCGCAGCCCGGGATCCTTAGGGATCAGGTATCAGTGGCGGGAAGCCCCTCTCAATATCCCAGCCTGGGACTGTTGGGTGCCCTGGCATGGGCAGGGTCTGGGGAGGTTCGTCCAGTGGAACCTTAGCAGGTCCGAGCCAGGAGAGATCCTTGGCGCTCATCGGGTCCAACCTCCTCATTCTGCAGAAGCTGCATCCAAGGTGCAGGGAGGGGAAGTCATTTGCCCAGCAAGGTCGCAGGGCCAGTCTCCTTTTCTGTTTGGTCCGAGTTATCTTTATGTTGGGTTTGCATTTCCTGAATACATAGTAACTGTGGAGGGGAGGGGGGAGGGCAGGGGAAGTGGGCTTAAAAGAACGCTGTCTGAGAATGTTTAGATTTCCTGTGACTGTCCCCTGAAGAGGGAGATAATCTGTGTGCGCGTAATCAAGAGGAGAGGGGGAGACTTGGTCTGGGTCCAGGAGACCAGGGTGGAGGGAGAAGAAGGAGGATAACGTGACAGCTAGTCAAAGAAAGCTGTGACATTTTTATCGATGAAATAGAAACAAGCAGGGGTTTGTTTCTTTGTACTTCAGTGATGCCTTCTTGTTTGTATTTTTGGAGAAGACTCGAGTCATGTGGAGGCTCTGGACTCCTGGTGCAGTGGTTTGTGGTCTTCAGAGGCTTTTTGGCCTAGAACTGGGTACCTTCGCCTCTCATCTCCCTTGAGTTGGCTTCTACCAGCACGTGTGATTCTTTGGAAATCTCTTCCTCAGAGCTTCCTTAGCGTATCTCAAAATGAGAATCAAACAAAAGGTATGAGAATGCCCACCCCAAAACTGTAAGGGTTAGATAGGTCTTGTTTTCTCTTTCACAGCCTCTGTGAGGCTGGCATGAGCTCTGAGGGAGTCCACCAGGGAAGGCTCATTTGTCCATCAGATCAGGTGGCACACATGGCCACAGAAGCCATTGGAGACCTGCTTCCCTGGAACAGCCCTGCCAGACAGTGTCCCCAATTTCTTAAAGGGGGCTGTCATTTAAGCAGGAGGAGAGACTATAACTAAAAGTAAGGAAATGGAGACTAGGAACAGAGTTACTGCCAATTTATTAGAATCTGAGAGCTGGGTATCCTCTTTTTTTTTTGAGTTGGAGTCTCACTCTGTCGCCCAGACTGGAGTGCAGTGGCCGCTCCCGGCCACCGCAGCCTCCACCTGCTGGGCCCCGGCGATCCTTCTGCCCAGCCTTCCAAGTAGCCAGAATTACAGGCATGCGCTACCACGCCTGGCTGATTTTTTGATTTATTGTAGAAATGAGGTGTCGCTGCCCAGGCAGGTCTCGAACCCGTGGGCTCAGGCAATCCACTCACCTCAGCCTCCCAAAGGCGTGGGATTACAGGCTGAGCCACCGAGCCCAGCTTATGGGTATCCTCTTAAAGCAGGAAAAGAAGTGGACTATCACCTTATCTGATAATCATAGAAAGACTGAAATGACTCCATGTAACAGGGGCACGCTCCTCCCTCGCCTTTTTGAATAATGGTAACTGTGGATATAAGGACGCTTTAGATGGCCGCTAAATTATTACCTCTCTTTTCCTCTCCTGGGATCTTGAACTACTTGAGAGCCACATCCCAGAAAGCAGAACCTTCATTCCCGGTGACACCAAGTTGGAAAACTCAGCCCAACCACAGGCTCACCCTGATTCCCTCTTTTGTACCCCCTGAACCGCCCTGACCCATGCAGAACTCTAGGACCATCCCTTGAGCTTCCGCCAAGGTGAGCAGGTCACGTGAGCATCTGCATTCTTCTGTTTACTGCTCTGCCCTATGAACAATATCCTGAACGTAATTCAACCTTCCCGTGATGTCTCTGGATCTTCATTCTGGGTAAAAGTGAATGTACCCTGGTGTGCTAGCACTTTGGGGAGATGTTAGGGCAAGGAAGTCTGTGGTCCCTACCCAACGGCACTTCAGGCTGCTGAGACTTTTCCTCTCTTCCCTCCTGTGTCCACTTGTGGTGGGTGGTTCCTGCCCCTGAGCACCGTTCTGCTCATTGAAACAAAGGGAGGGCTGAAGGTTGCCCAGGAAACAAGTAACCAAACCAAATCAATCATGGTTGAGTCATTGAGCCTGATCTAAACTGTATCCACGTCAAAACAAAACAACAGAAACCCCACCTAGGGCAGTGAGGCTGCGTGGACTCCCTGGGAGCCACATGTGGCCCTTGCAGTCTCTTGTTTAATCTTCTCCGAAACCTGGAACAGTGGGCGTTGTTATTCCTCTTTTACAGATGTCAGATTTGAGGCTCAAAAGCAAGACTCGCCAGGCCTTCCAGGGTTACTCATTATGCCAGTGGAAAAGTGAGATTTGAATCCTGGTCTTCTGACCCCAGAAGCAGTGCTCTTGGTGCCTCTGTGAGGCGCATACTTGCCACATAACCCATTTGTTTCTCTCCAGTAAGATATTCCTGATGAGTAAAAAAATTGTCCAGATAACTAGATCTTCGTCTTTTAAGCCTAGAACTTTGTTCTTTTGTGTGTGTAAAATGCATCAGCTTCTTTTTCACACTTCCAAATTCATGGCTAAATGCTAGAGCATTGAAGGGTGCTAGGAGCTAATGGCCAGATTCATGGGACATGTCTATACTAAGGCATAAACTAGCTCTCTTTGGCCCTTCAGAATCCAAGGGTAAAAGCTAGAAGGATCCAGTTAGGGGGAAGTAGCTTCTGCTGTGGTTGAACAAGGGATGCTGCAGAGTATCAGAGAAGTCTCAGCCTTTGGCATCAGAGGGTCAGGGGACTAGCCCTTGTCACCAAATGTATGACCTTGGGAAGCTCATCCCTGCACGTTAATTTCTTCCTCTTTCAAACAGAAAACAATTCCAACCTCACAGGTTTGTTAAGGGGACAGAACAAAACAGGGCATACCCTTGCTTTGTGCGGTGCTTTCTAGAATGTTAGTATTGGCCGTGAGTACATGAACACCCTCTCACAAATTCCTTGATGTCCCTGTCTGAGACAGAACACTAGATTCATGACTGTGACCCAGGGATACCGGGCTCTGAGCTCTACTGATGTGAAGCTAACATGCCCCGTGCTCACTGAAGCAGACGATGCTACATCTCGGCATTGACCTCCCCATCCCAGGACTGGTAAAGACATGGAGCCATGAGCCTTTTACTCTTCTGTCCAAAAAAAGGAAAAAAAAGAAATGGGAAAAAGAAAAATTAATTTTCTTTAACCAGTGGCTTTTTTTCCCTTCTCTCCTCCTTGCTCTGAGTGTGGTTGCCGCTTCACTTTTTTTTTTTTTTTTAATTAAAAAAAAAAACGGTGTTCTGGGTGATGGAACATAATATTTAGACATGTTGAGCTGACAGTTGATGGGTGTGTTGTCAATACACCGTCACCACAAATCATGTTCCCGGGGTTGATCGGGAGGAGATTTGTGTGCAAATGTATGGGTGTGCTCGCACACTTGGGTGATTTAGAGTGATTGGGGAAGGGCCCAGTGACCCTCATCCAGAGTAGCTCTTGGGGAAAGCTGGCCACGGCGCAAGGCGGCCCCGCAAAGTGAAAGGAGGAAGTCAGCTTCCATCGTGAATTGAGGCGGTCTGCTCTACCTGTGAACAATATCCTGAACATAATTCAGCCTTCTCATGGTGTCTCTGGATCTTCATTCTGGGTAAAAGTGAGTGAACCCTGGTGTCTATTTGCTGTGGAAGCAAGAAGTCTGCCCCTCCTCTCTCCCTGCCTTCCTCTGTTGTGTCTTTAGTACCCAGTGGGTGTCATGTACTAGACTGACCACGAGGCAGTCCTTAGGAGAGATTCCAGGGTGATGAAGGAGCCAGACAAGACATTTTGAGCAATGTTCCAAGGGACATATTAGAGATGCAGCCTGGGCCCGTTCTTGCCGGCTCCCTGGGCGTTCCTCCTCATGTCCCTCCCTACCTTCACGACTGCCTGTTGTCAGGGGCCTCACAGACCCCTCTGAGCCCTGGGCTCCCTCAGTGACAGCTCCTGTTGTAGGTCTCAGCGTGAAACAGAGCATCCCCCGGTGCTGCAGTCTGCACAAATGGGAACCTGATGTCTAGGTGTCATCTTACACTCCTCCTTCGGCACTCCTATGGCCCTCTCATCACGAGCCCGATCAAGTTCACCCCAAAATACCCTCCATCATCCCTGTCATCCGAGCAACTCAACCTGGACCATAGCAAATCTAAGTCAAGTTGCCCCTACCCTCACTCACCTTCGAGTCCATTGTCTGCCCAGGGGTCAACAAACCATAGTCCAGGGGCCAAATCCAGCCGTTGTCCGATTTTACACAGCCTGTGAGCGCCCATGATTTTTACCAATGAGCATTTGATGATATGGGAACACTGACTTTCCTTTTGGAGGGAAAAATGTTCTCTCTCCAATAAGTAATTCCATTCTCCTCATGAGTAGATCTGTATTACAAAAAATTGTACCTAATTATTACTATATTTTCAATCTCTTCGAAAATGTGCAGAAGTTTATTTTTTCTCTTACTATGTAAGTTCTACATTATAGCCTCTATTTTGCCTAATGGCTGCCAAGTCTAGAATATATATTATCTGGTCCTTCAGAGAAAAACTTTGCTGAGCCCTGGTCTACACTGTGGTCAGGGCAAGCTTGTCAGAATGGAAATCTGATCAGTCTCATGTGCTTGCACGCGTGCACATATATACACAGTTCAAGATATTTTAATGGTTCCCTGATACACTTGGGATAAAGATAAGGCTTCTTGCCCTCTAGAATGTTGGATGGTCTCTAGTTTCCTCGCTGTGTTCTTGTTCCTCCATTCCAGCCACTCTAACGTTTTAGTTTTTTACATTCACCACGTTCCCACTTGCCACAGGGCCTTTGCACATACTTGCCCTTGACTCTATCTGCATCCTATTTCCCCTATTTAAGTCCTTCCCATCTTTCAGATCACAGCATCACCGCAACTTACTCAAAAGACCCTTTCCTGACTTTTCTGCCAAAGTCACAGCCCTTTATTATAGCTACTCATCACAGGCATAATTGTGCATTTGTCTGTGTCTGATGCACACATCCCTAGACTTCAAACCCCAGGAGAGCTGACACTGTGTGTGTCCCCACTTCCGTTACATTCACTGTGCCTGATGCCTGGTGAGCACACAATACATCTTTTGTTATGATGAATGACTGAGCATCAGGGAAGGCTTCATAAAGGATGATAGTTTTTGCCAGGCTCAAACCTATAACCTCAGCACTCTGGGAGACTGAGGTAGGAGGACTGCTTGAGCCCAGGAGTTCTAGACAAGCCTGGGCAATATAGTGAGACCTCGTCTCTACCAATAAAAGAAAATATTTTTTCAAAAAATTAGCTGGGTGTGTGGCACACGCCTATAGTCCCAGCTACTCAGAAGGCTGAGGTGGAAGGATCACCTGAGCCCAGGAGGTCAAGGCTGCAGTGAGCTGTTATTGTGCCACTGCACTCCAGCCTGGGCAACAGAGTGAGACCCTGACTCAAAAAAATAAAAAAGATGACAGGTTTAAACAGGATCTTGAAAGCTGAGAAGATGGAGAAAGAACTTTCACGCAGGACCAGCATTCTGGAAACCCTATGTGGCTTCATGGGATAAGTGCTCAGGGTGTATATGGGCGGTGGTTGGGAGACATCGCTGGAAAGGTGGATGAGGCCACACCATGAAGGCTCTTGAGCTGTTTGGACACTTACCTGTTGGCCAAGGGAGCCTGGGAGGTTTTAAGCAGAGAGGTGGCATGCAGGGCTGGGGGGAAGGTGATGAGGCTAGCTGTGAAGAGAACCCATGAGTGATGACTGTGGAAATGAGAGGAGAAAATGACCCAGGAAATGCTGTGGAGGAGCTATCGCTAGGAATTGATAGCCTGTTGGAAGTGAGTGGGGGTGGGGATGAGGTGGGCTGTCCGGTCCAGGTTTCTGATTCAGTCTCCTGGGATAAGGGCCTCTAGTCATTTCAGATAAGTGAAAAGAGTTAGGGCCAGCGGGGAGGGGTGAAAGTTTGTTTGTGTGGGTGGGAGTGGACAGGGTAAAGGTCCGCAGCTCCCGTTTTCTCTGTGAAGTAGGGGTCAGGGTCATCTGCTGAGACATAGACCTTTTGGTTTCAGGTCATAGACTTCGGCCTCTTCCCCCTTTTGCCAGCAGGATGTTCCACATTGACCCTATGCGGTTGGGGGATTCACCACAGCCTAGAGTAGCTAGGGACTGACTGGGGATTTAGTCCCAGACACTTAAGGAGATCTTACAGACCCACCCTTCCACATCCCTTGCCTAAAATGTGAAGTCCAAATGACACCACTGACAGAAATCCTACCTTGGCACCCAAGGAGTATGTGCCTGACCTGTAGACAACTAACATCTGAAATGCATGAAGAACAATGCCAGGAGACAGAATTCAGCACATCTCGCATTTTCCTTGTGTGCTGAAGTTCACAGGGCACACTCACACACAGGTGGAACTGTCTCTAACCAGCTTCTATGTATCAGAGCGACAGCCGCCCGTCTCCACAACTCGCTGGCACCTTGCCAGAGCACCCCTTCCACAGATGTAGTCGGGGACCCTGTTGGTCTCCAAACCCACTTATGCCCATTGTACTTGTTGCAATTATGTAAATTAATGAACTGTGATGTAAGCTGATAAACTATGAAAGCAAAAAAGAAAAAGAAGTGCTGTTTCTGAGGAAAGTAAGAGTCACCTTGTTCTACCTCAGCTGAGAATGATGTGTTGGGCGACTCAAACCCTCCTTGCAGAATGCTTGGAAAGAAGTGATCAAAGCAAGCCACCAAAAGAAAATGGCTGCCAAATTAGGTGTGAGCAAGACGATTAAAGACTGGCTTAGGAGGAAAGAGTATATAAGCATGTCAGAGGAGTCTGCACCAAGATGCCCTTACCAGTGTCCTCAGCTTCTGTCTCCTTTTTAAAGAAACCGAACTTAATTCACTCATAAGTGGGCCCTGATCACTGCTCACAGGAACACAACAGACGCTAGCAGACGTTAGGCGCTGGACACTGCTGGGGGAGGGAGATGGGGAGGAGAATTAAGGAGCACACAGCAACTCACTGGATACCAGGTCTACTACTGGGGGAGAGAAAGCACACTAGAAGTCCAAACCTCACCTGCATGCCATTTGCTTATGTAGTAAATCCTCACGTGTACCCCACAACTCTAAAATAAACTTAAACTAGATTTAAAAATAAGGAAAGAAAGCTACCAAACTGAAAAATCATAGATGACGCATTATCCACGGTTTATACATAAAAGACAAAGGCTAAATTCTTCTCTGTAGATCTGTGAGCAAAGAAGAGGCCTGGACCCTGCCTTGGAAGACTCGTAAGATATTTGTGTTTCAAGTTAAAATAAATGTTTAAGGCTAATTATTGAACTCCTTTTAAGCAGGCATGCATTTTTTTGCTATCTTATTTTATCTGCTTATTTTTTGAAGGAACATAGCCACATAGTTCAAAAACATAGAAAAATATAAAAAACTATAGAATGAAAAATCTCCTTCCTGCTCTTTCTCTCAGTTGGCCCAGTTTCCACCACCTCCCCACAGACAACTATTATTAGTTTCTTGGATCCTTCCAGATTTTCTTTATGAATATATAAGCAACTATAAATATGTAGTGGATCCTTATTATCTGCAGATTCCATATTTGCAGATTTTCTACTCTCTAAAATCTATTTGTAACCCAAAAATCGATACCCACAGTGCTTTCTTGGCCATTCAAGGACATGCACAGAGCAGTGAATATTTTGAGTCACCCGATGCACATTCCTAAGCTGAGGTTGAACAAGGCAAATCTGCCTTCTTATTTCAGCTCTCATTTTGTACACAAGTGTCTTTTTTCGCAGTCGACTTAGTGCCAATTTTTCACATTTTTGTGTTTCTTGTTGTTGATTTCACTGTTTAAAATGGCCTCCATCCCTCGATATCTGCAGGAGATTGGGGAAAAAAAGACCTCCAAATGTAGTGCTGAAGTGTTGTCTACCGTTCTGAGCTCAAGAAGGCTATGATGTGCCTTCCAGAGAAAATAAGTGTATTAGATAAACTCCTTTCAGGCATGAATTATAGTGCCTGTGGCTGTGAGCTCAGTGTTTATTAATCAACGCTGAATATTAATGCGGTCTCCTTTAAACAGATACATAGAAAATAAGGTTAAGTATTGATCAGTTGACAAAAATGTTGCAACCAGAGGCTTGCAGGAACCTAACCCTATATTTCCCCTAGGAGTAATGGTTCAGTATTCACTAATTCAGTATTTGTGGAGACTTTCTAGAATCTAACTACTACAAATAACAAAGATCAGCTGTTGCTGTACATATATACATACACACATGCATACATATATATTTTAATTATTTTTTCACACAAAAGATAGCATCTTAAACATACTATTCCACATTTTTCTTTTTCACTTAACCTTGGAGGTCTTGCCATGTTAGTTCATAGAGCTTCCTTGTTCTTTTTAACAACTTTATAGTATCCTATCACATGGTTATTCCATAATTCCCTTTAATCAACCCCCTATTGGTGGAAATTTGGGTTGTTTTCAGTCTTTGGCACTTCAAACAATACTGTAGTGTGTATACTTGTCTATGGATCAACTTCCTAGACAGGAAATTCTGAGGTGGTAGTTTGGCCTAGCCAAACTGACACATCAGAAGCCATCATACCCTCCTCTACTCCTGGGTGTAAGAGGAAATTCTCACAGAGGTATGTAAAGGGATGCATATAAGAATGTCCATTGTCAATGGGAAGTTGGTAAGGTAGTAAAAGGTGATAGGCATGCTCACCACGGGGTGGGGGGGTATTGTTGGGAGGGGCTTCTGAGTGATTCTGCACTGGCACCGTTCCAGCCCAGTACATGTTAGCTATTTTATCAGTCCGTTTTGCGTTACTTTAAAGAAATACCCAAGGCTGGGTAATTTATAAAGGAAAAGGTTCATTTTGGCTAATGGTTCTACATGACGCTGGCATCTGCTAGGCTTCTGGTGAGGCCTCAGGAAGCTTGCAATCATGGCAGGAGGCAGAGGGAGCAGACACAGCAAGCAAAAGCAAGAGAGAGAGGAGGTGGTGCCAGGCTCTTTTATATCCATTTATTTGTTTGTTTGTTTGATTTGAATTGGGGTCTCATTGTCACCCAGGCTGGAGTGCAGTGACACACTCATGGCTAGCATAGACTCGACCTGCTGGGCTCAGGTGATCATTCTGCCTCAGTCTCCCAGTTAGTGAAGACTGCAAGCATGCACTCCCATGCCCAGCTAATAATATAGTAAATTCGAAGTCTTGCTATGTTGCCCAGGCTGGTCTTGAACTCCTGAACTCAAGCAATCCTCTCACCTTGGCCTCCCAAAGTGCTGATTATAGGCGTGAGCCAGCTCACCAGGCCCAAGGCTTTTTAAAACAATCAGTGAACCAATAGAGCTAGAACTCACTTCCAACTTTATTCCCGAACACTGAATTCTTAGAAGCATTTGTAAATTAAAGCATACAGTTTTTCTTAATCTTGGCATGCTGTGATTTGAGAGAGAGCGCCAAATCCTAGCCACTAGATCACCAGGGAGTATGCTGTGATTTGAAACGCACTTGAAGCAAGGTGCTCCTTACAGACTTTTTCAGCAGCTCCCATCATCAACTTGACTCTCAGGGACATCTTCCCGATGCGCCCCCTGGTCTGGTCACCCCTTGCTTCCCCCTCCCACTTAGCTTCCCAAGGGCCCTGAGATCCTACATGAGGTGCCCCCAGGGCAAGGCTCCTCCAGGACCCTCTAACAGGAGGCTTTGTCATCTGACTAAGAAGACCAGCCTCCCATGGCACCACGATGGACAAAGGAAGACTTTGCCAGGGGCAGCCATGTGGCTGGGTCAAACCTCAGGGGGCTGCAGCTGTAGCCTCCAAGGCCCTCTTCCTTACTTCATGTAGTTGATGTCTGTCAGGCGCTCACACTGCCAGGTGTGAGGCACGGGCTGGGCCCAGAGATGAGCAAGACAGGGTGCCACATGCTTTCCATTGGGGAGTTTGTACCCGCTGGGAGGTAGGTGCATGAGTGGCAGTCACGATTCACTGGGTGTCTAGGAGGAGGCCAGAGCTGGATCCAAGGAGGCCTGGAGGAGGAGTGACTCAGGAAGTACCTCTGGGAAGGCCTCCAGCCCCAGACGCCAGAGGTCTTTCGGGTTTGTTTGTTGACTCCCATAATTCCCCAAAAGACCTTAGAACTCTGAGCCAAAAAAGAGGATTGCTTGTCTGAGCCCCCTTATCTTACAAACGAGAAGCCTGGGGCCTCAGCACTGCCCAGGATGTGGCTGGGTGTTGCTGCCGGTGTTTACAGAATGCCCCAGGGTGGCATTGACGTTGAAACCTGGGCTACTGTGGTCCTTCCGCAAGGACTTCCTGTCTGAGATGCAAGCAGGAGAGCTAGGGGAGACCCACAAACACCCCAAACACAAGAGTACTATTGCATGGTTATTTTACACACGAGGAACATCGCTGACTTTGTTACTCCATGTACTGCGAGCTGTTTTGCAGAAGGAAAGGGAATGTTTTTTCCCAAGACTGTCACCTCTTCTCCAGGACCCTAGGGCACCAAGGTACTTGTTTTCTATACAGCCTGATATCTCTAAAGGTCACACACCAAAACCAAGCAGGTTGGTCTGTGTGGAAACTGAATCCTTAACCACAGCAGCCTACCTGGGGAGTATCCGAGGACCTGGAGAGTCTAGGGCTCGTGCCATCTAGAGTGCTACCCAGAGTGTGACAGCGCCATCCACTGCCCTCTCCATGGTCCCTTACAAAGGAAGCTGATCTGGGTTGCCAACCTGCTGGAGGCTGCCTTGGTAGCTCTGCTCCATGATGCTAGGTATGGGACCTGACCAATGGCAGCAGAGCCCTCAGGTGCTGACTTGTGTTTTCCTAGATTAATAATTCACTCTGAGGCTGTGGGTGGGGCCAAGGGGGCAGACCTCCCTGCCAACACCACTTCCCCTACATCTTCATCCTCACACTCACTGGGCTTCCTCAGAGCAGCTGGAGGGAACTCTCCTCCCATTCTCCCAGCCATTCCCTGCCCTGCCCAGCCCAGGACAGCCACAGAGATGGGGCTCCTTTGTTTGGCTATCATCCCAAGTGCTGATTCAAAAGGTCCCATGCCCCAAGTCCTCGGGAGCAAGAATGGAAGATCTTTCCTGCAGGCCCTGGGACCAGGTCCCTCCCTGCGTCCCTAAAAGCAGGGGTGTGCCCGCTGCACCTCCCTGGTCCTGTGTAAGGCCCGACCCCTGTATTGTGGCTCCCACCCTGCAAGAACCGGAGTTGCCAGTTGCCCTCCTCTGTCTTCTCCTTGTGACGCTCCTTGTGGTCTTTTAGAAGCACAGATTGTGAACTTAAAGACACAGGTATGTCCTGTACCAGTCTTGGCATAGGAGGACCTCAGTATATGTTTGTGTGAAAGAATATGAAGGACAGGGCAGGGCACAGTTGCTGGTGTCCGAGCCATGAGGTCCCCTTTTTACATGACTGTAAGCCTCAAGAAGCCAGGGATTCTGACCTACTCATGTCTCCCGGCACAGTCGGTCTTCAATATGATTGGGGTTGATTCTGAAATTCTCCTGGTACCTCCTCCCCAGGAGAAACAGGCAATTATTAAGTAGACAGCATTTGAGTCTATTTAGATGCTCTGCCTCCCTGTCTTTTTCTCTGCAGCCCCCTTTGGCTTGGATCGTCCGTCAGCTTCACCGTCGCCAGCTGATAGAGGAGGGTGGTCAACTGTGGGTTGGGAGGAGGCCTCCTGAGGAACCGGGCAGGCTGGGGTGGTCCTCGTCCCTGGCACACTCCCCTCAGAGCCTGTTGCATCTCTCCTTTAGTAGCTAAGGTGCCGTAAGTTTGGGTTGTAAGTTTCCTACATGGTCTCTGCATTTGCGTCATGCCACTTTCTCCCTGGAACCACAGGCCACACTGACTTTTTCAGTCCTGATATGAGGGACGTTAATCCCAGGTGGCTGTGTTGGAGCTTCTCCCACTCGAGTTCCCCAGAGCAGTTTGTCATGCAAGAAGTGCTCCAGCCACATTGGCTATGTCACAATTCAGCGTTGCCTCCTCCTCACTGACTGTGTCCTAAAAGGAGGGGGGGAGGCTGCATGGTGGTCTCCAAGTGTGCATGTGTCCCCTGAACAGTCACCGGGTCTATGCCGTGAATACTGACGGGAGATAGAAGCCTGAATTTCAGTCTCTACCAGTCAGTAAAAGATGAGGCAGAGGTTTTATGGATTCTTTTCAGGTTCCCTCTAGAAGAAGTTTGCTTCAGTTATATGGATATATAAAGACATGACTGAGATCCAGAGAGGGCACATGGCTTGCCCAGTGTCACACAGAGCCAGTAGAACCACAGCACAGATCGCCTATCTTCTATTCTAATGCTTCTCTAAATAAACCACATTCACAGAGGCAGTGCTCATGTTCCTAATCCTCCTCCAGTCCTAGCCGTTTGTGGAGGAGTGTGGTTGAAAAATGTGCCCAGGAGTGCATCAACAAGGCCCACTCAGACCATGGCTGCCTCCTTCAGGAAGCCACCCTAGACTCCTGCAGCCTCCACTTCTCTCCCCGTGTCCTCGGCATTCACATCACTCCATGCCAGCTCAAGAGAGAGACGTGGCATATGGTAGTCACGGGGTAGGGGGATTGGGGCAGAGACAACGTTAAAGTTCCTGTTCAAGAACTGCTGCTGGGCCAGAGGAAAGATGGCATGACAATGAGATCCAAAAAGTGACATCGCTCCAATCTCTACTTCCTAATGGAAAGCCATCTACAGGAAGCAAAGCTCTTCGTTTTGCAGGTTTCAGGGCCATGAGTTGGGGTTCTTGCTCATTCCTAAGGCTTGGAGGGTTCAGTGAGTGCCACAGGGTGACATCGAAGGATGGAGAAATAAATGTTTTTTGCTGCCCAAAGGAAGCCTCGAAACCCAGGACAGGGAGCAGCGGAGTTGGGAAAGAATAGGCAAGCCGGTGATGCTTCCCTGGGGAAGAGCCAGGCGCTAAACACTGTCATTGGCAGCACATGTCCATGATAATCAGGTTACTGGATTATAAAATACCCACCGGCGTTATTTAGAAGATTAATCAGAAAGCATTTAGAGCATCAGTGCTAAAAAGGAGCCCACAACTGAGGATCACGAGCCCACAACTTGGAGAACTGTCCTTGGCTCCTGCCTCCTTTGGAGAGTTGGAAGGGGTCGGAAGAAACCCCAGGGGAATCCAGTTAGGCTTCCTGAACAGACCCGAGAGGAAGGCTTGACTGAAATACAAGCCAAGTCACTTGGAGAGTTGTGTATATTGTCTTGAACTGACAGCCCAGGGTCGGAAAAATGAAAATCTTTTTGGTTTTTCTTCCTCAAACAAGCGGTGGTGGTCTGGCCCAGAGCAGGGTGTTACCCCTTCTGAATTGTAAGCAAACAAGTCCTGCTGAGACCTGGCCAAAGTCAACTTCCCCTCCAATGTGTCTGTCTGTCTCTCTCTCTAGTTCAAAGGATGGCCCTTGGGACAGATATCCTCCTTGCAGACTGTAGCCCTGTCTCCTGGTGCCCCAGGGTGGGCAGTAGGGTTGGTGGTGGGGAGACTTTAATGCTCTAGAACAGGGGTCAGCAGCCCATAATGCAGGCCAAATCCAGCCCACACCTATTCTTGAATAGCCTGTGAGCATAGAGGGATTTTTACATGTTTAATTGGTTGAAGAAAAATCAAAAAAAGAATACTATTTCTTGTCATGTGAAAATTATATAAAATCCAAGTTTCAGTGTCCAGAAATATAGCTGTATTGGAACACAGCCACTCCTATTCATGGATATATCATCTGTGGCTGCTTTCATGCTTCAGCGGCAGAGTTGTGACAGAGACCGTATGGTCCCCAAAGTGGAAAATATTTACTAGCTGGCCCTATACAGAAAAGGTGCCAAGCCCTGTGCTAGGAGGTCTCAGTAGAGCCTTGTTACTGTCTACAGCCCTCGCTGAATGTGGTGCTTTAGGGCACAGAAATTAGTAAGTTCTGTCTCTCAGTCATGGGATCTGGAGGGTCTGTGACCTGCTGTAGGTCTCATTTGCCTGGCTCAGTATCTGAGTTCAGTGAGTGTTTGTTGAACACTTGCTGTGTCCCAGTCACCGGGGACCTTGCATGGTTAGGATGCTGTCCCTGCCTCAGGATGACTGGACAGCCAGTGGGAAGACAGGCACAGCAGCTGGTCACTTAACCGTGTCATGGTCAGTGCAGAGGACAGGTGTTCACAAGTTGAAGAGGGAGCTTGGAGGAGCACCTTGTTTGGGGTCTGAGTGGGCATTTATTTATTGCGCTCACACTGGAATCCTAGAGTCTTGCCCTAAGGAAGAAATTGACCAGAAAAATGGGGAAGTAGCCATTCTGCTAATTAGTTCATGAATGAAAAAACCCCGGTACCGATTACCTAATAGGAAATATTATATATAATATTGAGCAAAACAGTTCCCTTGTTAGAAAAATAATAAATATTTGAATACTGAGTTTTTATTATAAGAATTCTATGAGATTGACTAATCCACCAAGAAAAAACAGTTTCCAGGTTTTAAATGACATGTTTAAAATAGGCTTTCATGGTTGGGCATCGTGGTGGCTCACACATGTAGTCCCAGCATTTTGGGAGGTCAAGGTGAGAAGATTGCCTGAGCCCAAGGATTTAAGACCAATCTGGGCAACTTGGTGAGGCCCTGTCTCTATAATAAATCAAAAAATTAGCCAAGCACGGTAGCATGTGCCTGTGGTTCCAGCTGCTTGGGAGGCTGAGGCAGAAGGACCACCTGAGCCCAGGAGGTTGAGGCTGAGGTGAGCCATGATCATGCCACTGCACTACAGCCTGGGCAACAGAGTGAGACCCTGACTCAAAAAAAAAAAAGCCTCTCAGCAAGATGCTGAACTATAGGCCTAGCATGCTACCATCTGTATAAAAGGGCTGTGTGTAAGTATTCTTGTATGAGCATAAAGTGTCTCTAGGAGAATCTATGAGGACCTGATTGATAGTCCTAGGTGGGTTCCTGGGTGTCTGGGGATGGGGTAGGAGATTTTTCACATATACTCTTTTTAAAAATTTTGCTATAATTTTTCACTTTGTTTTCAAGCATTTATTTGGGATAATTTTCACTTTTTCTATGTATCCTTTTTAACCTTTCAAATTTTGAACCATGTGAATATAGTACCTATTCAAACATATATATAAATGTAATGTAAAATAAACAGCACATGGTTTTGCTATTGCCTCCTTATGTAGTTTCAGAGAAGTCATTTATTTTCCCTTTCTTTCATTGAACAAATGAGGCTTGACTACCTCCTATCACCCAGGCACTGTTTTAGACCGAGAAGTTACATCTCCGGGCCTTAGTTTCTTCATTTGTAATATGGGGAGACTAGATGACCTCTAAGGCAGTAGTCTTCAACTTGCATCAGACTCACCAGGAGGGCTTGTCAGAACACAGACTTCAAGCCAGGGGTGGTGGCTCTTGCCTATAATCCCAGCACTTTGGAGAATCTCTTGAGCCAGGAGTTCAAGACCAGCCTGGGCAACATAGAGAGACCTTGTCTCTACAAAAAACAAAAACAGAAAAACTAGCCAGGCGTGTTGGCATGTGCCTGTAGTCCCAGGTACTCGGGAGGCTGAGGCAGAAGGATTACCTGAGTCCGGGAAGTCAAGGCTGCAGTAAGCCATTATCATGCCACTGCATGCGACTAAGTAAGACCCTGACTCAAGCAACAACAACACAAAACAAAACAAAACCCACAGACTTTGGACTCCCAACCTAAGTTTCTGATTCAGGGAGCCTGAGTGGGGCCTGAGAATCCACTGTTCTAACAAGGTACCAGGTGCTGCTGATGCTCATGACCAAGGAACCACATTTGGGGAACCTGCATAGGGTTCCTTCTAGGGTTCTAGGCTTATAAATAAACTATATTCCAATTTTGAAAATATCTAAATAAAAGATAGACTCCTCTAGCTCAAAACACAGACTCAGCCCTCTCTCCCAACAGTTTGGGAGGAATTAACAAAGCTAACACGTCAACAGAAGTTAAATTGTCTCCCTTCCATTCCATTCTCACTTCCATTCCATGGTCCAGCACTTGGCCATGGGAGAGGGTTGTGAGATCAATAGTGCTCAGAGGCCAGTGAGTTTCAACAAGTAATTCCTCCTGGGGCAGCTGACTGCATTTGAAGCTTCAGAAGAAGGTTAAAGGGAAAGGTTTAAGCCTGGTAGGGCATTCTGAAATCTCCAGGCATTCTGCCCAAAGGATAACACTGTTGGATGTCAACACAACTTATCCTACCTTACAGATTCAACCTGATCATCGGTGAGTTCCTGACAAGGACGCAGTACCCCAGCATGGTCCCCTGCACTTGATTCCATGCCTTTGTTCATGCTGTTCCCTTGTTCAGAATACCTTTCCTGGTCCTCTCCACTCTGTAAGCCCTAATTTGTCCATCATGACCAAGATGAAATCTGACTATTCTCCACGAAAATTGAATATCCACTCAACCAACATTGAGTATCTTTTTCTGTTTATCTCGGTTAATGGGGACACTTGATCATTGTTATCTAATTTTTTCTCGTCCGTTGATTTATTCACTCAACAAATCGTTGTTAGGCGTCCTCCAACGTGCTAGGCATTAGAGTAGGTTTTAGGAATAGAATCATAGGGAAAAACAGACCTGGATTCTGTTCTAATAAAGAAAGATCCATTAACCAAATAATTGTACTGGTGGGAGTACATTTTCATACTCAGTAGAGTAGCCAAAAGGAAAGGCATATGGTTTTATGAGAAGGAATAAGAAAGAAACCCGATGTAGACTTGGGGATTGAGGTCAGGGTGGACTTTCTGAGAAAGTATAATTCGAGCTAAGATTTGAAAAATGTCCAGCACTTGGCTAGATGAAGAGGGAGTGGGTGGGGAAGCTCTCCACATGGGGGGAACAGCATGTGCAAAGGTTCAGTGGTGGAAGGGAGCATGGCAGGTTCAAGGAACTAAATTCCTGGGGAGGAAAAGATGGCAAAAGACAGCGTAAGGCTGGAGACAAACTGTGAAGAGCCCTATGGGTCTTGTTAATGGCTTTGATTTTTAACCTGGGAGCACTAGGATGCCCTCAAAGATTTTAAACAATGGGATCGTGGGGTCAGAATTACATTTTGAAAAGTTCTTTCTGCTGCAGCTGTGTGGAGAATGGACAAGAGTGGAAGCAGGGAGGCAAGTTGGGAGACTGCTGGAATAGTTCAGAAGACAGGTATGGCCTCTTGCGCTAGGGTGATGATAGTGGAACCAGAGGAAAATAGATGGAGTTCAGAAAGGACTGGGAGGTAAACTGGCAGGATGGCAGTCAGCTAAGGGAGAGGGAGGAGTCAAGGGCAAAGGAATGTGGTCTTACGAGAATGTGTAAGAAAGGAGCCCGATATAGACTGAGAGACTGAGGTGAGGGCGAACTTTCTGAGAATGTGTAGTTTAAGCCGAACTCTGAAGGACACCCAGTAGGGCCTGGCTAGATGAAGAGGAGGGGAGTAGCTTTCAGTGGTGAGGAGAGAGGGCAGCATGTACAAAGGTCCTGCAGTGAGAGCATGGCAGGTCCAAGGAACAGTATCCAGTTTGGAGGCAATCACGTGGAGTTCTCTTTGAACACAGACTTGTGCGTGGAGCAGGCAACTGATCAGGATCTCAGGCCATCTGAACTGCAGAAAGTCACTGGGAGTCCACAAGGGCAGGGTGGATGAGGCTGTCAAGAGAAAGAGTACGTGTGAGAGAAGGAATGGGCATCTTCTCAGACTAGGTCATAAGCTTCTGAAGGGCGGGGCCTTTTGAAGAAGAATAGTCACTTTCCACTTGCTTTACTAAACTCTGGCGTGGCCATGTGCTCTTTGTGCTATGGCCACTGCCATGTTTCTCCTAAGCTTGGACCCCCCTCCTACCTCAGGGAAGTGAATCTCCCTTCTCTCTCTCTCTCTCTCTCTCTCTCTATCTCTCTCTCTCTAATTTACTTTCTAAATAAACTATCTTTTCCAATCTAAAAAAAAAAAGTTAAATTGTGTTGAAACTTTTAAAAATAAACTTGTTTGTTGAGGTACAACATACTCATCTGTACACGAGCAGCTCGTAGTATATAGCTTGAATTATCGCAGAGGGAGCAGCCCTTGCCACTACCACTCAGGTCCAGAAATGCAAACTTGCTGTTGCTGGGCTATTTCTTTAATTTGTTTATTTATCCACGTAAGAATGTTATTTATGGCTAGCATGAGACAAGGATCAGCGTTGATTGTATTTCCGTTTTTTATTCTCCCTGGGGCAGTAAACCCAGTTAAGATGTGGGATGGGATAGATGAGAGGTTTGCCCTTCTTTGTAAAGGAAGGGGGATTGGGAAAAGGACAACTTGCACCTCTGTCATCCGTCAATTCTAGAAAAGTGGGTTTTGTTTGTTTTAAGTCAGGGTCTCACTTTGTCTCCCAGGCTATAGTGCAGTGGCACAATCACAGATCACCGCAGCCTCAACCTCCTTCTGTCTCGGCCTCCTAAGTAGCTGGGACCATAGGTACATACCACCACACCTGGCTACTTTTTTGATATTTTGTAGAGTCAAGATCTTGCTATGTTGCCCAGGCTGATGTTAAAATTCTGGGCTCAAGCAACTCTACCCCTCAGCCTCCCAAAGTTCTGGGACTACAGGCGTGAGCCACTGCACCCAGCCAAGTTCTAGAAAAGAGTTTCTATGGAAGTTGAGGATCTGGGACTTGAATCTCTTAAAACTTGGCTGTGTGTATAGTGCTTACAAAGTCCTCGTGTGCTCCCAGGGGTTCATACCCCAGTTTGAAGTCCACTAAAGAACCTGAATGGACTCAAGTCAGACTTAAACAGCCTCTCCAAATGTCCTAGCTCATGTCCCTAAGAGAAAGAATCTGATTGGCCTGACTGATTTTTTGGTGCCAGCTTGTGTCAAAAGCTTCTGGCCAGGCTATCACCCCTCTGCACAGATGTTTTCCTGAGCAGGGACCACAAGGTGACAGGTTAACCTGACAGACAAACTAACATGTCCAGTAGTCTTTCCTTGAAACCTGCTCCAGTTCTGTTCCTCTGTTGGAAATAAGCTCTTCGGTGTCTGAATTCTCTTCTCTTCTCTGTCTTCTCTCCCCTTCCCCCTCCCCCTCCCTCCTTCCCTCTCTCTCTCTCTCTACAGGGTCCCACTATGTTGCCTAAGCTGGTCTCAAATTACTGAGCTCAAGTGATCCTCCTGCCTCAGCCTCCAACGTGGCTGGGACCACAAGGCGCATGCCACCACACTCAGCTTCTCTTACTTTTGCCATTTTATTACATACATCTCCTACCGCTTGTACTGTAGTTATTCTTGTGAGTCGTCACCTTTTCTATCTGCTCATTAAGAGTCATTTCCACCGGGCTCGGTGGCTCAGCCTGTAATCCCGCGCCTTTGGGAGGCTGAAGTGAGTGGATTGCCTGAGCCCGCGGGTTCGAGACCCGCCTGGGCAACTTGGCGAGACCTCATCTCTACAATAAATCAAAAATCAACTGGGCGTGGTAGCGCATGCCTGTAGTTCCAGCTACTTGGAAGACTGAGGTGGAAGGATCGCCAGAGCCCAGCAGGTCGAGGCTGCGGTGGCCGGGAGCGGCCACTGCATTCCAGTCTGGGCGACAGAGTGAGACTCCAACTAAAAAAAAAAAAAAGAGAGTCATTTCCTAGCATTGTGCCTTACAGTTAGTAGGTGTCTAATAAATTTTTTTCAACAGATAAATTGATTAACGCATGTCTTAAACGTCTTTGTATTTCCCATAGGTCATAGATTAGTGTTAGGCAGGATCCCAGAAGAATGGCTGAATTAATCAATGAGCAAAACAATGAATTAACAAATCGATGAACTACTGAGGCATTGAACAATGGTTTCAAAGTAAAAGAGTTCACATCTCACCTAAGAATCAAGATCTTCAGAATCAGTGTAAAAGGTGTGGAGTGTATATGACACTGGCTATTTCTAATTAAGTCTCGTGTGTGTGTGTGTGTGTGTGTGTGTGTGTGTGTGTGTGTGTGTGTGTGTGTGTGTGTATTAGAGATGGGGTCTCACTCTTTGTCACCCAGGAGTGCAGTGGAGTGCAGTGCATAATTATAGCTCACTGCAGCTTCAAACTCCTGGGTTCAAGTAATCTTCCTACCTCAGCCTCCTGAGTAGCTGAGACAACAGGTACACACCACCACACCCAGCCAATTTAAAAAAAAAAAAGTAGAGATGGGATCTTGCTATATTGTCCAGACTCCTAACCTCAAACGATCCTCCCACCTCAGCCACCCGAATAGCTGGGATTATTTATTCATTTTTATAACTGATCACGGTAGGTATCAGTTGCTTATCACAAAACATCCAAATAAATCCTTACCTGTCTTTTGCATCTTGTCTTACAGGTGTGAGCGGCGTCTCCTCACCACTGTGGTGTTTGGCTCGTACCTCAGCCCGGGTGAGGATGTAAAACGCCCTTCTCTGCACACGAGTGGTGCAGGCCGACGGGAACACCTGGCTCCAGCCACATTCACAGACATGTCAGCCGTGGAGTAGTACGGACACTTTCTATCAGCTTCTCAGGGTTTCAGTCCTTTTGGGTTTGTTTCATTTACCTTTTTTTATGGTTTTGTGGCTGGACGTTCACAACCAAGGCAGACACCATGGGGGATCAACAACTGTACAAGAGCAACCACGTGGCCCACGGTGGTGAGAACCTTTTCTACCAACAGTCACCCCTTGGCGTCCACAGTGGGCTGAACCACAACTATGGGAATACAGTCACAGGGGGTGGAATGGATGCCCCCCAGGCCTCGCCCATCTCCCCCCACTTCCCTCAAGATACACGGGATGGCCTGGGCTTGCCTGTTGGCTCCAAAAACCTTGGCCAAATGGATACCTCGAGGCAGGGAGGATGGGGAGGCCATGCAGGGCCTGGAAATCATGTCCAGCTTCGTGGCAACCTGGCCAACTCAAACATGATGTGGGGGGCACCAGCCCAGGCTGAGCCCACCGATGGCTACCAGTACACCTACTCCCAGGCCAGCGAGATCCGGACCCAGAAGCTTACCAGCGGTGTCCTACACAAGCTGGACTCTTTCACCCAGGTGTTTGCCAACCAAAACCTGCGAATTCAGGTTAACAATATGGCCCAGGTGCTGCACACCCAGTCGGCAGTGATGGACGGAGCCCCCGACAGTGCCCTCCGCCAGCTGCTGTCTCAGAAGCCCATGGAGCCCGCCGCACCGGCCATCCCTTCCCGCTACCAGCAGGTGCCCCAGCAGCCTCACCCTGCTTTCACTGGCGGGCTGTCCAAACCGGCTCTCCAGGTGGGACAGCACCCCACCCAAGGGCACCTGTATTACGACTACCAGCAGCCAGTGGCTCAGGTGCCAGTGCAGGGAGGACAGACGCTGCAGGCCCCGCAGATGCTGTCACAGCACATGCCACAGATGCAGCCGCACCAGTATTACCCTCAGCAACCCCAGCAGCAGGCCGGGCAGCAGCGCATCTCCATGCAAGAAATCCAGTCGCAGCCGCAGCAGATTCGCCAGCCGCAGCCGCAGCCGCAGCCACAGCTGCAACTCCAGCAGCGGCAGGGTTCAATGCAGATAGCTCAGTATTACCAGTCCCAACCCATGATGCAGCACCTGCAAGAGCAGCAGCAGCAGCAAATGCACCTGCAGCCCCCTTCTTATCACAGGGACCCTCACCAGTATGCCCCGGAGCAGGCGCATGCCATGCAGCTGATTCAGCTGGGTTCCGTGCCCCAGTACTACTACCAGGAGCCCCAGCAGCCCTATAGCCACCCCCTGTACCAGCAGAGCCACCTGCCCCAGCACCAGCCACGGGAGGACAGTCAACTGAAGACTTACTCTAGCGACAGGCAGGCCCAGGCCGTGCTGAGCTCCCACGGGGACCTGGGGCCTCCTGACCCAGGAATGGGAGATGCAGCAAGCTCGGACCTGACCCGGGGCAGCAGTGCCCTCCCGCACCGACCCCTCCTATCCCCCAGTGGGATCCACCTCAACAACATGGGACCTCAGCATCAGCAGCTGTCTCCCAGTGCCATGTGGCCCCAGGTATTCTCCCAGTGAAAGTTTCTCCCACCTTCTCAGTGTGCTACAGGGTCAGCCAGGGCTGAGTCTTTGCAGGGCCCAGTCCTCTCCCCAGCCCCCTCAATCCTGTTCTTTATCCACCCCCCAAACATTAATCCACGTGTGTCAGACATTGTCTATGCCAGGCATTTGGAATACAGAATTGATCTTGATTCAGTCCTTTGGCCACAGAGCTTATCATCTTACTAAGGAGTTGGCCAGAATACCATATCATGTCTTAAATGGCTCAGGCGATGGTCAAGACCTTGAGTTGGGTGCCAGGGACCACAAGGTGGGGTATCTCAGTTCCCTCGGATCTGTATCCTCGGGCAGTCTCCCTGAAATTGGTCCCCCTTCAGGAGGGAGACCACATTATGTCAGCATTTCTCAAAGCATATTGCTCAGAACAGCGGTTCCACAGAATGGTTAATGGATATTGCCAGGGAAACAATGGGTTCTCTGGATAAATAAATTTGGGGCTTTCTTAAAGTAAAGCAGTTTGCTATAGTGCAGGGACCTTGTGGCCTTATGGCAATATGCATCATGAATCTCCCAAAGCAGATGCCACATATAGATAAAAAGCTTAGCTGCCCACAGGATCCATGCTACTAAAGTGAATAAGCAAAACTGTCTTGTATGAAACATTAGGGAATGGTGGTGACTGTGGTAGACTAGAAAGCAAATGCCCCATCCAATGACATTCTCATTCAGGGTTTTTTTTTAAAAAAAACAATCTAGCCAAGCAAAACATATTTGCAGGCCAGATTCAGGTTATGTGCTATGGTTAGTTAACCCTTGATTAGTTTTATTTGACCACAAAACAGCCTATTATGTGCTGGGCACTGTTCATACCTTGGCATGTTCTAAGTGCTAGAGTCATGTAACAACAGGATCTGGGGAGGAGGAGACCCCAGATAGGAACTGGTTGGGTGGAGACTAGGCTGAAGGCCGGAGGTGAACTTCTCCTTGACCTTGTTTTGTCTGGGGCTCAGATCCGGTAGTAACTGGAAGCCTTTGTGAATATAAGAATGAGATGACTTGGCCAAGCCTTTTAAAAAAGAGTTCCAGGCTGGGCATGGTGGCTCACGTCTGTAATCCCAGCACTTTGGGAGACCAAGGTGGGAAGATTGCTTGAGTCCAGGAGTTCAAGACCAGCAAGACCTTGTCTCTATTTATTTATTTATTTTTAAGCTGAATATTTATAGTTAACTATTTTTTTTAAAAAAAATAACAATCTCAGCAAGAGGTCTGGCATGATGCTATATCATCCAACTCTTCTTTTGGGGCCCTATGGAATGGAGGCATCTGTGCACTTGGGAGAACTGGAAGGAATGTGTTGAAGCGTTGTGCCCACAGGGACCTGTGACTGACAGCAGTCCAGGAGTGGGTGGTCCTGAGCCAAGGAACAATGAAGGAAAAGATGTCAGGAAGAGCAAGGGTGTGCATGGACAAGAGTCGGGTCAAATGAGATGGACAGTGGGAAGCATTCTGGAAGGGTAGACCCTGGTGTTCCCACTGCTCAAGGATTCCTCCCTTCAGAAACACATCTTTTTTCTCTTCTTTTTTTCGGTGTCCTGCTTGGCTCAAAATTAGATGCACCTACCTGATGGGAGAGCCCAGCCAGGGTCCCCTGAGTCAAGGTAGGATGAGTGGAAGCTTGTTGGTATTTTGGGAGACTGGGAGGTTTTCCTGGGTTGTCTCTCATGATTCATTTCTAAATTCAAAGTCAATCCCTCAAACTGTACAGAAATAATAATAGCAGCTGTTGTGTTTGAGCCCTTACTGTGTGCTAGGCACTATAAATTGTGTGCAGTAAAGTAGTGCCATGAGGATGGGTATGATTACCATGCACCTGTGCATGGTAAGCACTCAATAATTGTTGGACTATTATTATTATTTTACAAATGAGACACATCAACTAAGTAACAGTGCTGGGATTGACTCCAAAGCCCGTGTTCTGTCCACTGTCCATGCATTCAGTCAGTGAGTATTTATTGAGTGCCTACTGTGTGCCAAGCATAGAACTAAGTTTTGAGAATGCAGCAGTGAATAGTACAGATTTGCTTTCTTCTCTCATGGACCTGATAAATGAGAGATTTAGCCAGAACCTGATAAACTGCTGAAATGTGCAATATGGAGCCTGCCCCAGGGAGCTTGCATGAGTGTTTCCAAAGGAAGGCTTTTGAAGGAGGTGGGCTCAGGCAGATCCTGGGTGGGTAATGAGACAGAGTTGGGAAAAACCCAGTACCTGAATGCCTGGAATGAAGAAGGACATTTTGTCAAATTCTTGCATGTCTTTGAGAAAGCCTTTTCCCACTCTGAGCCTCAGTTTTCCATCTGTAAATCGGGCTTCATTCTCTGAAGGGCACTGGGGTGATACAGGTGGGGCCATGGATACGGGAGCATTGGATGAATGAAATAGGTTCGTAGTGAGTATGAGGTCTTCTTTCTGATTCCCCTTCCTCAATGTGTGTGTCCTCTCATTTGGCCCTACCCCTGAGCAGTGGCCAATCCAAAGGAGCATTTGGGGAGCAGTTTGATGCCAAGAACAAGCTGACGTGCTCCATCTGCCTGAAAGAGTTCAAGAACCTGCCTGCCCTGAACGGCCACATGCGGTCCCACGGGGGAATGAGGGCCTCCCCCAACCTCAAGCAGGTTAGCAGGAGCCAATCTCCGGTCCTTACTAAGTCGTGTGCTGCTTGCTTTGCTTTGCCGCCTTCAGACTGAGAGTGATGTGTGCCCCATGTGGGTACCCGGCGAGGCACCGTCCTCTCTTGACAGGAATGCTTAAGCTTTGATGCTGGGAGTCAACCAGGGCACACAGCCCCCGCATTCCCAGCTTTATGAAGAAGGGTCAAAGACAGAGGCTCTGGACAGCCTTTTAGGGGATCCCAGCCTCTCTGCCCCCTGGAGAAGACAGCAAAGGAAAACATGCCAATACATATTTACTATTAACGTCTGCTGCTTGATGCACCCAAAACCAGAGCCACTGGGGCCTTCCAGATCAGTTGTCAATGGCCAGAGAAAGCTAAGTGGCCATCAGGCTCTCAGCCAGAATTTTTTATTTACCACAATGCATAGTATTTGGCTCCAGCATCCGTAGGCCTGTAAAAACCCTCTGGGTTATCCCAGTAGAACATCCAGAGGGTGAACTAGCCATGAGTTTTAGAGTTAGATTAAAGTTTAAAGAATTTTCTCAGAATTATTTGAATATTATTGATCTTCATTTAATTCTATGGGATTAACTCTCCGTTAACCAAAATTTTGGATTACTCTGTCTCCTAGCCTTGCCAGATTTTTTTTTAATTGTCTTCACTTGTTAAAAGTAGCATGTTTTGCATTTCCAATGTGGTTTTCTAACCTGAAAAAAAAATTAGGATGGAATGTCTATTTCCATTTAACAAACGAGTAAACTGAGGCTCACAGAATTATAAACTCCTACACAAGATCACACTTTTTTTTTAACAGATTACAAGTCCACGACCCTTTCTTTAAAAGCAATGAAAATTTTTTTTAAATTAAAAAATAATAATAATTGAATATACCAGTGATACGTGGTCAAGGTTGTTTAGTACAAAATAGAGTATGTGGCCTTGTCCACCGCCACCTGGCATCCCTCTGGCCAGTGGACTCAGGGTTGCAGGAAGGAACTCACCCTGCAGTGTTTCTGTCACATCACCCACACTTGATGTCCTAGAACCTTTCAGGAAAAGCACAGTGTATCCCCCAAGGAGAGCTGATTTCAGCCTAGGATCAAAGCCTTTATTGTCTGTGTAGGAGGAAGGAGAGAAGGTCCCGCCGCCTCCACCTCAGCCGCCACTGCCGCCTCCGCCTCCGCCGCCACCACAGCTCCCTCCCGAGGCAGAAAGCCTCACGCCTATGGTCATGCCCGTGTCTGTCCCTGTCAAGCTTCTCCCGCCCAAGCCCAGCTCTCAGGGGTTCACCAGCAGCGCCGTTGCCGCCCCCTCCGCCAGAGACAAGCCAGCCAGCTCGATGTCGGACGACGAGATGCCTGTGCTCGTGAGGATGACCCTCTCTCCCCCACACTCACCCCAAGGGGCTGCCCCCTGCACGCCTGCTGTGAGTTGCTGCTCTGCCCCGCCTGCCTGGGTGGGGACATCCCTTTGCTTTCTTGGAGATGGGGCAGCTCTCCCAGTCATTGACCTGAGCTCACACGTGGCTTGGGTTCTCAGGGCTGAGTCTCCATGGCCACCCTGGAAACTCCATCCTCGTCCACACTGCCCAGTACCCATTTAATGCCTGTTACTCTGCCAGGCTAATGGTCTGGGTTAGATTCTGAGAGACTTGAAGGTATTCCCAGGTCTAAACAGAGATGATAATTCAGCTGGTAATAACTGATACAACCATACCAGTTATTAAAATATGGAAGTACTCTGTCCCAGATAATAAACAGCTGTTTCCCTGGGCCCTGGCCCCTTTCCTGGGATCTCCAGACCTCCCCAGATCCAGCAACCAAAGGGGTTACCCCTGGTACAGCAGGGCCCCCAGGCAGTCACCCTGGCTTCCATTCTGATGACCAGCCTAACCAGATGCTCAACATTTTCACTATCATATCTACTTAAA
This sequence comes from Carlito syrichta, assembly GCF_000164805.1. NCBI lineage: Eukaryota > Metazoa > Chordata > Mammalia > Primates > Tarsiidae > Carlito > Carlito syrichta. Next base: position 575,705 of record NW_007249851.1, read on the forward strand.
TACCCTCGGGAACCTAATTTAGTAGGTTCCCAACGAAGTTCCTTTGACAGCCACTCACCCGCAGTCTCAAGAAAGCAAAGGGATTTGAGTTTCTCACTCACTGTTCTCTCTCAGAATCTAAGTGCATCACCCAAGCAGCTTGGCTTGGCTCTAGGGCAGTGTTCTCCTTTCTCTCTTTCTCTCTCTCCCCTCCCCCACCATGCCCCTTGGGGAATTCGTGACTTGTGTGGTTGCCTATATCTGACCTACCCCCTCCCCACAAAGTGGTGAGTTGGGTCATATTTGTCCTTAGAGAACATGTGGCTAGGGGTAGGGCTTAGAAAATCCAGGAGCCAGGAAGGTAGGGATGGGCAAGGATAATTAAGAGAATTTATAGCATAATGGCTCATGCCTATAATCAGGAGGATCATTTGAGCCCAGGAATTTGTGACCAACCTGGGCAACCATAGCAATATCTCGTTTCTACAAAAAAATCCAAAATAGCTGGGCATAGTGGAGCACGCCTTTAGTCCCAGCTAATTGGGAGGCTGAGGTGAAAGGATCACCTTAGCCCAGGAGGTCAAGGCTGCGGTGAGCCATGATCCTGCCACTGCACTCCAGCTTGGGTGACAGAGTGAGACCCTGATTCAAAAAAAAGAGAGAACTAGAAACGTCCAGAAAGAAGCTTTATGGTTCTCTGTGTACTATCAAGGCCTCAGAAGAAAAGAGACTGACGGAGACGCTCTGGGGGGTGTAGATTCTCATAAACTGGCAGGACTTGGGGCCAGCAACAGAGAGATGAAATGGCATATCCAAGCTCCCTTTTTGCCCAGAGAAGTTCCTGAATTGGTGGGAAAAACATGGATTCTGCCCTTGGGGAACTGTCAGCCAAGGGTTCCTACTCACACAGAAGCCAGAGACTCAGGCAACACACATATCCCCTGCCCATTCAAGATGGTGAGAGAAAGGCAAGGGCAGACAAGAAACTGATGCCCTGGGTGTGGCTGGAGAGGAATACACCTGGGTAGCTAAGGTGATTAGGGACTGGGGAGGGGCCAGGGAGTTTGCGAGTAGTTTGCGCAGGAGATCATCATCATTAGGGAGTTCTGAGCAGGGTTTTGAAAGAAAGGATGAACTTGGCTTAACAGAAAGGTGAGAGAGACTGTGGCAGCGTGGAGATAGGCTGAACCGGAAGCACGTAGGTGGAATGAGTGAATGGGAATAAGATTCTGGCACTTGATGTAAAGAAATTAAAACGTCCAGGAAGGAGCCCTGGGTTCTAATCCTAGCTTGGCTTCTAGCTGGCTGGGAGGAAGACAGCTAAGATCCTCCCCCCATCAGAAGCTCTGCTTCCTCCCCTGACTTTGTGAGGGTGAGACTCATCGGTGGGTCTCATCCTTCTCTGTGAGCAGGAGCATTTTAAAGCTCACAGTACTTGGCCCCGCCCCCAGAAGGACTGAATAGCTTGGTGGGGTGTAGAACACGGTAAATGATTCCTCTCAAATGACATCCAGCTGTGGCATTCTGTGTGGCTTTTCTGACCCTGTGGCTCAGCACCTCGACTGGAGGATCAGAAAATTCAGGTTTAGAGCTGGAGTAGCAGGACAGGGAGCTGGAGGAGAGGGAGCCCCAAAGAGGCTCTGCGATCAAAGGTCTGGATTCCAGTGCAGAGCTGAGATCACATAAGGTCTGCATGTACTTAGACGAACACATCAGTTACCGGGAACAGGGTGGAACACTTGAGGATGGTTCCCCAGCTGGGGGCTATGGGTTTCCATCCCCTTTTCTCCTCAGGCCCCTCTCTCCGCCTCAGCCTCCGGCACTGGGAGCCCTCTGGTGGGAAGAGGAGGCAGGTTGAGCACTCTGGCCTAAGGAGATCCCCCTGGGGGCAAGGTAGGGGCTGGGAACCGGAGGGAAGAACCTGGGATTCTCCACGTTGTCCTCCTTTCCCCACCTCTCAGCCTCCCTAGACTCCCTTCCTAGGGGTTGGGAAGGCACCTTGGAAGACAAGGGAGCTGAGGGAGAAACAGGAGAGGGCAGAGCCTGAAATGCTGGAGGCAAGATTCACCCAGAGAGGAGGAGCCCCCTGGGGCATGTCACATGGCCTGGAGGCAGCTGGTCATGTGACCATGACCAGCCCTTCCCATCATCCCCTGCGGCCTCCTGCTCAGGCGCCACCTGGGCACAGGACTCTCCAAGAACTGCAGCCGTGACAGGCCACTGGGCTGCAGGGCCTGGGAGGGCACCACAGACTGCCCAGAACCTTCCACAGGTACCCCTGCCGCCTCTCCAGCCACACCCAGGTCTCCACTCTTCTGGGCTGATGCTCGCACACCACCCAAGTTCGTTTCTGTTTGGCTTTGGCATGCCCTGCTTATCTATTTACGTGCATATGTTTACTTATTAGCATATATGTATCCATGTGGCAGACCTTCCTTCCAGACTATGCTTGGTTCCGCTGCCATGAAAGTAAACTAACTCTGCTGACAGGAAGCCAGCCTAGGAGAAGCAGGGATTGCTACAAATAAGCCACCAGTACTGGGAGGAGGAGCCAGGGGTGGTGAGGGGGTAGGTTAAGCAGACCCCTTTTGAGGGGAGCACATTGAAGGGGCCTTCAGGATGGTAGACGGCTCTGCCCCAGCCTGAAAGTGACCCAGGAGAGCCCACTGTGGGTCCCGGCCCTGGGAGCCTTAGGCCTAAGCCCCTTCTCCCGGACCCACAGCCTCTGTTCCAGCTTCCCTGAAGAGATGATTCTGTCCCCTTCTCAGAACATGTGTTATCTGTTCTTGGTGTCTGTCCTCCGGGAGCAGCGGGAAATTAAAGAGCCCGCTCAGCTGGATTCCACTCAGACAGATGGGAATGTAGTGATAAGCGATAAAGAATTCGAATGTATTACATCTTGCCTGCCCACGATCCCTGTCACCCCCAGCTCTTTTCAGACGTTAAGGATTTCTCTTCCAAAACCAAACTTTTCTGCCTAGTCAAGCCACCAGAACTCTCCTTGCCTGAAATGGATGTGGTCAGAGTGGGAGGGTGTCAAGAGGAAGGGAGTCCCCTTGAGAACAGAAGATCCCCTGCCCTGAAGCCTTGGCAATGGCCTGTGGGGGGTGGGGAGGTAGCTTTGGGATTTGAATCAGATCATTCTTCCGGTTTTAGGAACTCCCCAGGAAGCACCAGCCCAGCGTGCCCAAAGCCGAGGAGCCCCTCAAGACCGTGCAAGAGAAGAAGAAGTTCCGGCACCGGCCAGAGCCACTCTTCATCCCGCCACCGCCCTCCTACAACCCGAACCCCGCCTCCTCCTACTCGGGCGCCACCCTGTACCAGAGCCAGCTGCGCTCCCCACGCGTCCTCGGGGACCACCTGCTCCTGGACCCCACCCACGAGCTGCCCCCCTACACTCCCCCGCCCATGCTGAGCCCGGTGCGCCAGGGCTCGGGGCTCTTCAGCAATGTCCTCATCTCTGGGCACGGCCCGGGCGCCCACCCTCAGCTGCCCCTCACGCCCTTAACGCCGACGCCGCGGGTGCTGCTGTGCCGCTCCAGTGAGTCACCCCTTTCGCCTGGTGGGCTCTGGAGAGTCATCCCTTGTCTATGGTGGGGGCTGCCCGGGGAGGCCTCATTTTCTTTAGGTCTCTTTTATCCCAGACTTTTGTGGAGTTTCTACTGTGTGCACCAGACACGGTGCTAGATGCTAAGAAAGACTTGAGCGAGATATAGGCCTTATCTACAAGGGAATCTGTCTAATTGGGAGACAGATGCCTAAAGGGATCACTAGTCTCTGTAGGATAACAGTTGAAGTGAGCCGCCCGCTATCTAAGACGGCACCATGATAGTGCAAGACACAGAGTAGTATTCAGTAGATGTACAAACAGGATTAGGCATTATATGCCAGATCAAGCCTTGAGGGCTTAGCCCACGCTTTATAAAAATCAAGAATGAAGAGGCCTTCAGTCAGGATCTCTTTCTGGAGCAAGAAGAGTTGCATAGTAGTCACACAGCTTAGCAGAGCAGTGTGGGGCAGCTGACTTCTCACTCTGTGTGAGAAATGGGTAACCCTAAGCCACTTAGCACCACACTCAGCTGAGCTGGAGACTATTGGAGGTAACTCTGGCAGGGATGAGCCCTGTTAGGACTGATTAGGTAACTGCTCGTTTGCTTTTGTTTCTTCACTACCCCATCCCTGTTGACCAGTGACCTCTGGATTTTGTATTTCAGACAGCATCGATGGCAGCAATGTGACAGTCACCCCAGGGCCTGGAGAGCAGACCGTAGACATTGAACCGTAAGGAAAAGCCAATTATTCTTTAGATTCTGCTTCTTGAGAAATGTAGTTAGTACTTCTGTAGTCAGAGTACGACACCAAGCAGGAAGTTGTGGAAATTGTAGGGTCATGATTATTTCTTGAGTCCTATTGTTTCCCTATACAGTAGTTGTCAGTATTTCAAGGCCTTTGCCAAAGATTAAATGGATAGTAAAAGCATGAAACCCTATATTTGGAGAGCATAGTGTCCGTATCTCTGGCTCCACAGGCTGGCTGTCACCACGTGCCTCCACATCCCCAGTGACATTGAGGCATCTCCCTCTGGTGGCTAACTCTCCAGAGGTTCCTTGTGAATGTCCTGACCTCCCCCATCCCTTCTGTCAGATTCTTGACCAGTCCTCCAAATGGGTTTGTTAAAGACTTGAATTATGCATGGGTAGTGGGAGGTGTCATGCAGAGAAGAGTGGCCATCTTCATAGATAAGCACAGAAATGAGGCCGGGGGTAGAGTGATTAGTAAATTGAATCAGGAATCAGAAAACCTGAGTTCTGACACCATGTGGTTACTTGTAAGTCTTCTAGGCTTTAGTTGAGTCATACTAATCAGAATAGTTATTACCGCCTTGCTTACATCACAGATCTGTGAGGTTCAGATGGGATAATGTATTAATATGTGAAAGTGGTCTGAAAGAGATTTTTTTTTAATGAAATATATGCTTTGTATTTGTCCCCTTTTTTCCTGGTTAAATGGTACTATCGGCCATGTTCAGGGCAGCTATTCTTTTGGAATTAGCCACCCTCCATCTCCCAGTTACAAGGCAGGCAGACTGTTCCCTTGCTCCCCAGACATCTTTCCCCAATCTTAAAGCTGTTCCTTATCCCAGTGAAAAAGCCATGCCTGGAATCTTAGGGTCACACTGTGAGGAAATGCCCCCACATTCTTCTTACAGAAGGAATTGGTTTCCTTCTTTTTCAAGTTCCTGACAGTTGCCCTTAGCCTGGGCTATCAAACTGAAGACCACACTGTTGTTTTTCTTTTTGTCATTAAAGACGCATCAACATTGGCTTGAGATTCCAAGCAGAAATCCCAGAACTCCAGGATGTCTCTGCCCTGGCCCAGGACACACACAAGGCCACACTGGTGTGGAAGCCCTGGCCAGAGCTGGAAAACCACGACCTCCAGCAAAGAGGTATTGGCACATGGCATGAGCGGGGCAGGAGAGGCTTGATTCTCTCACTGAGATGACCGGCCCCAGGATTGGTGTGTTTTTCCATGATATTGAGCTCTGTCTGATGCAGTGGCTTCTCCTTGTTCCCAACAGTAGAGAATCTTCTCAATCTTTGCTGTTCAAGTGCGTTGCCAGGTGGAGGGACCAATTCTGAATTTGCTTTGCACTCCCTGTTTGAGGCCAAAGGCGATGTGATGGTAAGGAACTGTGAAAAGATGCCTTCACAAAATTCTGAAGAGCATTTTCCCGGGTTTCAGTATTGTCCCATGTACTATACAACCAGTTCTTAAGATGATGACCACGATGCCTCCATGTTCCTTGTCTCAATGAGGAGGTCAGGACTTAAACGCTTGCAGGAAAAAAAAAATCTCCAGTTTGACTTCTGTTTACTCATCTGTTCTAAATTACAACTGTGAGCACATCTGTCCTAGGAAATTAGAGTCTCTGTTTTCTCGGTTTGCTTTTGACATCAGAAAACTGAGTCTCTAGGAATGGAGGTAGAGAGCCTTACTGAAATAGTTGATCTAAAATAGTCTATCATACTCTGCTGGTAATTCTTCCCTACTATAGAAATCAACCAAAGTTTGATGTTTATAGAATTCTTTTCTTCCCTAACCAAAGTGAAGTATTTACTGTGCACCAACAGGTTCCATTCTTCCACTTTTAACACAGTTCTGTAGATGTCACCAAACCAGAGCCTTAGTGCCATCTTCCCAGAATCAGAGCTAACAATTTACCTACTCAGCTTGGACTTCTGGCCTGATCACTCAATCACTAGCTGCAGTTGCCCCTTTCTATAAATACATAGTTCTTCCTGGTACCAGGTCTAGCTGTCTGCATTTTGATTTTATGAAAAAGTGAAAAGAAACAAATGTCTCAATACTATGATACCCTTCAAATATTTTCTAGAATGTTGAAAAACTATCCTTCACCTTTTGAGGTCAGAGCTGCAGAGTAGCACTTCTCGAACTTTTAATGTACACACAAATCACCTGGGGAATCTTGTTAAAATTCAGATTCTGAGGGGTCAGGCATTGTGGCTCACACCTGTAATCCCAGCACTCTAGGAGGCCGAGGCAGGTGGATTGCTTGAGCACAGGATTTTGAGACCAGTGTGACCTCGTCTCTACAGAAAATCAAAAAATTAGCTGGGCGTGGTGGCATACGCCTGCAGTCCCACCTACTCAGAAGGCTGAGGCAAAATGGTCACCTGAGCCCAGGAGGTTGAGACCACAGTGAGCTGTGATCATGCCACTGCACTCCAGCCTGGGTGACAGAATGAGACTCCGACTTAAAAAAAAAAAAATGTGGATTCTGATTCAAGCAATCCAGGTGAGATCCAGGTTGTTCATTTTGGCCAGCTTCTAGCTGCTGCAGGTGCTGCAGGTCATGGACCACACTTGGAGTAGCAAGATTCTAGGTCTTGCTCTGCCGCTAAACCATGCACTGCTCAACTCTGCCTGCAGCATTTTTTTCAAAGCCAACAAAGTTGATTTGAAAGGATTTATTTAGCTAGGCTCTCTGGAAGGATAGTGTGAGGTACAGTTATTACTAATGCAGCTGTTTATGTTCAATTGTAATAAAACGTGATTTTTCTGTAAACAGTTACAAATCACCCACTTATTTCCTCAGAGACCTTCTCCCAGAAACTCAGCTTCCTTTTAGAGGATGCCATATCCATCTCTCTGGAGTTGGTGGTCCCTCACCAAGAAAGAGTCAAGTCTTGGCTATCTTCCTGTGACATGACCAACTGGCTCCAGGCATGGGTGGGGAGGCTTGTCAGAACTATGAATCTTGGCTGAGTTTGGTGGCTCACACCTATAATCCCAACACTTTGAGAGGCTGAGGCAAAAGGATTTCTTGAGCCTAGGAATTCAAGACCAGCCTGGGCAACATAGCAAGACCTTGACTTTACACAAATTATTAGCAAGGCATGGTGGCATGTGTCTGTAGTCCCATCTACTCAGGAAACTGAGGTGGAAGGATCACCTGAGCCTAGGATGTTGCAGCTTCTCTGAGCCATGATTGTGCCTCTGTGCTCCAGCCTGGGCAGCAGAGTGAGACCCTGACTCAAGAAATAAAAAAGAGCTACAAGTTTTGTTGGGTGCAAAACAGAAAGGAAACCCCTTTCCCTCTGGTTTTCCTTCCAGCGTCCTGCCCCCAGTCTCTACAGTGTTAGCCTCTTTCCCCCTTTGAGTAGACGGCCTCCCTGGAACATGTGGCCCTATTACTGACTCTTGCCTTTTCTGTCCCTTGGGTCTACAGGCTGCTCTGGAAATGCTGCTGCTGCGGAAACCAGTCAGGTTAAAATGTCATCCTTTAGCAAATTACCACTATGCCGGTAGGTTGCCATGAGCCCTGTGCCCTGTTGCTTCCTGAGAGTGGGCTGCTTGCATGTTGGGTTGTGTCACTTTTCAGTGATCAGTAATGCTGGTTCTGTCCTGATTGCCACCTGTGATCTCAAGGCCTGCTGGGGCAGAGCTGGTGAGGGCAGTTGTGTCTGCTGTCTTGGCACTGTCAGCATTGTCTGTGTAAGCTCCTGCCCCTCCTGGGTGTTCCAGGACCTGGGTGATAGCGAACAGTGCCCTACACATATGGCAGTGAGATGAATGCATGAGACCAGAAAGAGCCACTGCAGGGAACAGCACAGAGTTGATGATGATAAGCCCTGGCTTTGGAATCAATAGCCATGGTTCAATCATTGACTAAGTCCCTTGGCCTTGTGCAGCCTTGATTTTCTTACCTGTAAAAGGGGTTTGTATTCTATCCTTGTAGCATTTTTGTGAAGATTAGAAATAGTATATGTAGCCCGATGCCTGGCACATCCTAATGGCAGTTATTATTCATTTATTTAACAATTATTTACTGAATGCTTACTGTGTACAAGGAACTTGCTAAGCACTAAGACACCACAGTGACCATGACAGACATAGCTCTAGTCCTACCTCATGCAATTTGGAGTGTGAGGAGAAGGAAGTTATTAAATAATGGATCACACAAACGGCAGGAGAAAAACTTCTTACCCGTAGGGTCCGAGAGTGTGTGGATTAATAACAGCATGACAATAAGAGGGAAGTAGAAGACACCTTTGAGATTTGAATGGAGTGAGAATCATGAAGAGAGAAGGAAACGAGCTGAGGAGTCTAAGATATGACCAGTGAAGCCGAGGTTGACATCTCCACTTCCATTAACTCTGGTAGACCTGTCCCTTCTGAGGAAACCTACAAACCTTCCTTGGTTCTCTATTTCAGAGGAGGCTGAATCCTCCAATGTCCCTCGATTTTTAATCCTTTGATGGTTTCTAGACAGGTGCTAACTACATGAATGGGCTTAGGGACCTCATGATACCTTTTCCAGCCCTAGGTTCAGGCAGCCAGATGTGGCCTAAAGTGAGAGCTTCTTTACTCATACCTGCGTGTTCTCAGGAGCTGTCTCCTACTGTCATTTGCCTCTCTTACTGTGCTCTTCCTCTCTTGTGAGTCGGCTTTCCTGCCTGTCATCCCAAGATAGAAAGACCTCGAAGCCCCACACCTAAGCTTAACAAGCCCAGAGTGCCTGCCTGTGGGTCACACTCAGCACTCGTGGAAGTAGGCCAGCACAAAATGGCCACGTGGGATAAGATATCCATCGTTTAACCAGTGGTCTCAAGGAGCCAGTTTCTTGATGTTGTCTCTATCATTTCCTGCTTGGTGTCTGCCCCGAGTGTGTCTGCCCCGAGTGTGGGTAGAAAGATGTAGGAGTTCTCCCTGATCTGCCATGGAAACAGTTCAGCCCTCTCTCTTCATTCCCAGCATCATCTGCTTCCCGTTAAACCCTCCTGGAGCCTGCCTCGAGCTTCTTTGCATAGTGAGTGGGTTGGCTAAAAGCTTCCCCACCATTGCTGTGAGATGCTACTGCCCTCAGCCCCCAAGGTGACTGGGCTGGTCAGTACCTCTGGGCTGGTCAACTCCAGCCATGAGCAGCTTCATCTGGGACGCAGTCCCCTCCAGATCTTCCCAGTGTGCCAGACAAGTGTTACTATCTTTATGTGCATCATAACACTAAAAAGGGTAGAAAACTGTGGACTTGAAGCCACACACCCCCCCCAAACAAAACAAATCAAAAACACTAAAATATTACCCCAAACTTTGAAACTAGAAGACCCTAAACTCTGCTAAAATAAGTTGATCTTTTGAGGTTGGGAGTTCCTACCTAATCCCTTGCTGACCCCTGCCCTTTCCCAACAAGCAGGCTTTCTGGAATCATTTCAACCCTGAGAGGCAAGAAAAGTAGAGCTGAGCTGAGAGAGGTTGGTGTCCCAAGAGAAGCTTGCCCTCCTGTGTATGCCAGTCACTTTCCTTCTCCAGGAAGTAATCACAGACTGGGTCCCAGAGAATCTTCTAGAATTATGAGCCAAAAGGGCAGAGGTCACTGATCTCTAAAATCTGACCCAATGCCATCCCCTTAACAGTTCCCTTCCAAGTCTCAGGAAGTAGCAGAGTCTAGCCCGTCACATGCTCCAGTGACCAGCACCACCTCTTTTCCCCACTTCTAACACCCCCTCATTTGATTCACAGATGTCAGTGAGACCCATCTCCATGGACCTATCATGCCTTGGCCCTTGTGCCGAGTCCCACTGGGTTGCTCCCAGTAGGGACTGTCTGTTGGCTTAATTGCAGCATCCCTGGCAATTAAGTCCTGTGAATCTCCTTTGGCTTCCCATTCTGTGACTGTGGCCCATGCCACCCACCCCCATTCCCAGCCCTGAATTTGCTGTCCAGCCTCCTACTTATCTAGAAAGGGAGTTCGACTCTTTCAGGCCTGTCTGTGCTTGTCTGTGTCAGGGAGGGAGAATGCAGGTTTGGGGAGAAGGAGACATAGGCCTGTGAAAATCACTTCCTTACTTTACTCATTATCTTCTTTTCCCCACCCTTCCCAAGCCATTCAGTAAGAACAGGAAAAAGTGACCAATGCCAGGGGAAGGTCTGGTAGGGTGGCCAACTTGCCCAGATCTGAGGGCTGCTTGCCAAGGCCACAAAATCTCTGTACAAACTCCTCAGAGGAAGATTCTATTGCAGTGACTCTCGGCGCTCCATTCATGCCAGGCTGCACCACCCAACCCTCTGTCCCTCTCAGCACCCTCCCACCCAAGCGTGGTTAGCAGTTGTTTGCAGTGGTTTTCAGTTAGCACTTGGGTAGGGAAGGGCTGAGGGTGGGGGAGTCAGGGTGGGGAGGACACCTGATTGTGATTAGAGGGATTGCAGCAACCTTGATTTTTCCATTGAACTGGTCATTCTTGCAGATGGGCACAGAGCGGAAGCAGTGTTAGAACTGGCCCTGACATCTCGGCAAGGATTCGTCAGAGGCTAGCTACTGTCGGCTCTGACACCAGCCCAAATGCCCATTGGGTTCTGAAACCCTGACCTCTGGTGATGGAGGAGACCTGGAGGAAATACCCATTCCATTGAGATACCCATTCCCATTCCATGCCTGGTCTCTGCATTGGAAGCTACCCCAGTTAGATGTATTACATCCTCAATAGAGTACTTTGTAAGAAACCCATCTATGGTGTCACTTTGCAGACAGTCTTAGCCCATAGTTCTACCTCGATAGGCCCCCCCAAGGGCAGGAAGTGAGTTCATACTTACTTTCCTGCCTTGTCTGACACAGCACTTGTAAAAAAGAAAAGAGGGGGGAAAATAGTGGACAAGCTTTGAATCAATTCCCTCCTTTTTGCCTTCAGAGAGAAGTTTGGTAAGCAGCCTGCTTCACCTTGTACCCTTAAAAAAATTATTCAACCTTCATTCACTATGGAAAATACTACACGGAAATGAAGATCTGGTAGAAAAACAGCCAAAACCTTGTCTTTCTTGTATAACTACAGAAACAACTGTGGAAGTTTTAAAAATCCAGAAAGACAGCAGAAAGACCCTCTAAAAAATACTATGCCCAGACATTTTCGCACCCCTCTGTGTCTCTTTTTAATTGCCTGGGTTCACTGTAGATTGCCCCAAAATTAGCCGCAGTCCAGAGCCTGTTTCCCAGCAACCGAAGCTCAGAACAGTTTTCCTCTGGATACTGTCCCAGCACCAGTTTCATCCAGTTAATTAGTTTCTTTGTAATTAGTCTTAATCGTCTTGTTAGGGGCCCCTGCTGATAACAGCCCAATAGCCAGGAATCCCCAGGTAGAACAAATGAGTCTGGGGGGATGTCAGCCCACTAGCCCTGCATGCATGCCAAGTGGGCATCAGGGGTCTTACAAGGGAGGGCAGTGGGGGAAGGGGGGTGGGGAGAGTGGTTAGAAGGATAGGGGAAGATTTGAGGCAGCCCTCTGCCTCAGTTTTGTGTGTTATCCTGGGCTTTGTCCAAGATGCAGAATTCCAGAAGGGCTGGCCTAGAACCTTGTCCAAGAATGAGGAACGGGCCAGTCAGTCTAACTCCAGGGAAGAAGGACACCTGAGCCTTTCCTTAACTTTGGATTACAGAGGGATTTTGGAGGCAGGGAGCTGACGACCATGGAAGTCATGGGCAGCCAGGAGCAAGGCTGTGGAATTATAAATATGCAGAACAAGGAGCCGCTGCAGGGACAGGTGGTCTTCCTGAGTGCCACTCCACACACAGAAGGGGACAGCATGTGTCTTGTAGCCCTGAGCTGATTTGGAATCTGCTGTCCAAGTGGCCAGTGAGGATCCAAGATGTGTGTTGAGCACTTCCTTAGGACCAAATGCTGTCAGTCACAGGGTGACTGCCACCATCCCCATGTCACAGTGGAGGAAATTGAGACTCAGAAGTTAAGCAGACTTGCCTTGGCATCACAGGAGTAAGTGACAGAACCAGATTCACAGCATAATGTCTCCTGAAGTCACAGTTCGGTGATATTATTTGACGAGAGCACATTCGAATGTTATGTATCTATACCAGGTTTTGGCCTGGGAATTTAGTCCGAGAGCCCAGGGGTGGAGTCTCAGCCTCGGTGGACAATCACTTGGTCCGAAGGCCAGCTCTAGTGTGAGTGTGAGAGTGGATTTGTCATCTGGCCAAGCCTCAGTCCCTCGCTTCACAGACACCCTGTTGGACAGACACATACCACACACACAGCACTATCATTTGCACTGAAGCACAGACTCTAGGACTACATAGAGGAGCCATTTCTTAGTCTCTAAGCTGTGCTGCCTGACCCAGCCCCTGCAGGCCTTGGTGTGAAAGCATGGCACAGAGCAAAAGGGAGGGCATACAACCCACAATGACCTGTGCAGAATGCACACTCTGGGCTCAGGAAAACAGAAGAACCCATCCCAGAGTGGCAGTCCTGAAACTCACTAGGAGCCAATTTGGGGAATCCCTGTCACAGATGGACCAGGAGATTACCTTCTGTGGGGTTGTACCTGATCAGCCATTTGGAAACATGAAGGGACATGTTTCTCAGAGGGCAACAGACCTGGGAACTTAGCTTTCTGAGCCAGAAATCAGGTGACGAGCCCAGCAGGAAATGGAAAAAAGTGTATCCACTGCAGAGACAGGATGGGGTGCTGGCCAGAGAAGGCTATCTCGCTATTTCTTAGAGCTACTCTCGAATTCAGGAAACTTCCAGTCTGGCTGAGATTGGAAAGAATTGTGATTGATCTACTTGAGGGTTTCATTGGCAAAATGTCCCAATTCTCCATCTGAGATGCAGCCATGGCCAGCACAGCCTCTACACCTGCAAAGGGCAGCACGTCAGCCCCCTTGTAAGCCTGTGTGACTCAGGTGGTGTGATGCGTCACCGTTGTGATCTTCCATCTTTATCTCTCTGACCCCTCTTACCTGTGTGCTATTTTGATGGCTACCTAAAAGGAACCACAGCTGTTCTTTGGTTGTTCAGCTAAATTGTTGTTTAATCTTTTCCATCTTCCTCTTTCTGTGCCTGTTCCTGGGTAAGGGGAGCGTAGGGGTGCTGGGACCCCAAGGCCTTGAATGTTGAACAGAATTTGAGGAATGATGATAGAACTGCCGTAGCAGTTCAAATCTCACCAGCCCCCTCTGCTCACATCCACTCTGGAAAGATCGCCAAACCCCCAGCCCCTCTGCCCCTCCTTACTGCTATGATTACACCAGTGGTTCCCAGCCTTTTTGGCATCATGGACCAGTTTCGTGGAAGACCACTTTTTCATGGACGGTGGGAGCAGGGAGGATTATCAGGCATTAGATTCTCATAAGAAGCACACAACTTAGATACCTCACATGCGTGGTTCACAATAGGGTTCGCACTTCTGTGTCCTCCTCTGACAGGAGGCAGAGCTCCACGCACCTGCACTCACCTCCTGCTGTGCAGCCCGGTTATTAACAGGCCACAGACCAGTACCAGTCCGTAGCCCAAGGGTTGGGGACCATTAGTTTACACAGTCAGAGCCGTCCAGACTTCCAGAACCTGTGGAAGATGGTTCCTTCTGCTGAGGAGTACTTGGAAAACTGCTTTCCTTCTAGAAGTAAAGAGATAAACTTGCAAACCAAAAAATCAGGTGGTGGCCCTGCTTTTTTAGAAATGTTAGCCAGCCCAGCAGTGGAGAAAATATTCTGAATCTGGAGCCGGAGCTCTTGGTATGAGGACCCATCAAGGAGTTACATGAAGAAGGTGTTTATTTCAGAAACCTGGTTTTACATCACTGAACCACAAATTCTCTCAAGGATCCAAGAATCCTGTTCCCTCAAGAAGCTCCATCTAGGGTATAAGGAGGTCCCTGCCTGCCCAGAGCAGTTTCGCCTGATCCACTTATTTTGACCGAACCTTACAAGGGAAGAAGCGATTCAGGTTTCCAGTACTGCAGCCCCATTCGTTGATCATAGCAAAGTGGAACTTGAAACTTGTCCTGGATGGGAGGAAAGATACTATGGCTTGGGGTGCTAGAGCTCTGAGAAGGAGTAGAGGAATGTCAAAGGCCTGGTCTAGTACCATCCAGGGAATCAGAGACATGGAGAATCAGCAAGCCAGAAAAATGGGGCTGAGTTTTCTGTGAACCAGCCACAGTGGTTGAACCTTCCCCAGAGGCCCCAAAAGTAGACATCCCCTTAGAATTAGACCTTATTTCTTGCCCCAAACAGGCCAGTGTGTTGAACTCCTGCCCAAACAATCCTCCCACCTTGGCCTCTCAAGGTGCTGGGATTACAGATGTGAGCCACCACGCCCAGCCATGCCGGTGCCATTCTATATGATTATCCTCCTAACTTGCTTTCTCTTTTATGGAGGAAAAAGCATAACAATCAGTTTCAGCCGGCAAGGCAGATGCACTATGGTTGCTATTCTGATGGCTACCTAAAAGGAACATCAGTCAGCAAATCTGTCAAGAACTGGTCCCACTCACCTCTCTAGCCTCATCTATTTCTTGTCTGCTGGAACCCTATACTTGAACCATACTGGATTACGGGTCATTCTTTCCTCATCTGTAAAATGATGGTAGAACCAAGTGATTAATAACTAAAAAGTACTGAGAACCTGGCACGTAGTAAGCACCTATAAATGTTAGCTCTTTTTTCCTAGCATAGTGTCTTGCTTGTAATATACACCTAATAAATTATCTGTTGAATGAAGAGTGAATGAAGTGTATCACCTCACTCTTGCCTCTGATTTTGCACATGCTGCTTCCTCTTCCAAGAATACCCCTCCCTCTCCTTCTTCCCTGACTTACATCTGCACGTCCTTTAAAACTCAACTCAGGTGTCTTCTCTAGCTGGGTGCCTTCCTGGCTATGTGACTCTAACCTGAATCTGGCGTTCCTCATCTGTGCCCATTAAACTGTACTGGATTACTGGCCATTATTTGAGTAATATCCTCCATATCTTCATCTGGAAAATGGAATCATAGTAATACCAGTCTTATAGGCTTGTTAGTTGAACCAAATGATTCACTTTTTTTTTTTTTTTCCTTTGAGTCAGGTCTCACTCTGTCACCCAGGCTGGAGTCCAGTGGCACAATCACGGCCACTGGAGCCTTGACCCGCTGGGCTCAAGTGATCCTTCTGCCTCAGCCTTCCAAGTTGCTGGGACTACAGACACGCACCACCATGCCCAGCCAATTTTTTTATTTATTGTAGAGATGAGGTCTCACCATGTTGCCCAGACTGGTCTCGAACTCCTGGGCTCAGGCAATCTTCTCATCTGGGCCTCCCAAAGTGCTGGGATTTCAGGCATGAACCACCATGCCCAGCCCCAAATGACTCATTTTTATCTTTATAATTGCAGTTATCAGTTTAATGCTATGACCTACTGGTTTGTTTCCCCAATAGATCGTGAGCATTTTGAGAGTGGAGGGAGGAGAATGGTGAATCCAGCCACTCCCTGAAGGGTGCTTATCACATGAGTGCTTGCACTTGTGAATATAATAATTATGTAAAAACTGTGCCTAAAAGTTGTTGAATGTTCACTCTTTCCCATTTATTAAGCTGGATATTTTTTGTGCATTATCCTTTACCTTCACAAAAATCCTAAGCTGTGGAAACAATTATAATTATTCCCTTTTGTAGGTAACAAAACTGAGGCTTAGAATAAATAACTTGCCAAGGTCAAGGTCATAGCAAGGATATGAACACAGGTGTCAGGCCTGCTAACCACTACATTACACTGTCCTTCTATACAAACAGTAGTTTGATATGTGTTCCGTCACTTGCTAGACAATTGTATTTTGTAACTTAACTAATGAACCAGCAACTAAAAGCAAGGAAAACTGAGCTGTTCTTATGAAGTTTGTGTTTTGTTGTAGGTTCGGACAAATGGACCTCCCTAGAAAGAAAACTGTTTAGCAAAGCACTAGCCACTTACAGCAAAGACTTTATTTTTGTACAGAAGATGGTAAGCATAGTTTTCCTCACTGCTCTCTTGAAATTAAATGTGGGAAATAGTACACATAAAGATATTTAGCAATATATGGCTACTGGTTTAACATCCTCCCAAAAAGGATGGATGTCTTTACCCCTCACTGGTGAAGGATGAGCATTGATGTGAGGTGGTCTGACCCCAGTGTTGGGGATGTGGGGAAAACATAGAGAAAAAAAGAGGATTATTTGGACATTGCAGTGGTGGAGGCTTTTTTTTTTTTATGAGTCATGGTCTCACTCTGTCACCTAGGCTGGAATTCAGTGGCTCACCACAGCCTCAATCTCCTGGGCTCAGGCTATCCTTCTACCTCAGCCTCCCAAGTAGCTGGGACTACAGGCATCACCACCATGCCTGGCTAATTTTTTTTTTTTTTTTTTTTTTTTTGCGAAACAGAGTATCGCTATATTACCCAGGCTGGTCTTGAACTCCTGGGCTCAAGCAGTTCTGCCACCTAAACCTCCCAAAATGCTGGGATTACAGACATGAGCCACCATGCCCAGCCAAATAATGCATAATTCTGTCAGAATAACTTGAACTAAGGCTTCTGGTTCACAATCTACATAATTTATTTCATGTATATTTAATCTATAACATTTCTGACAGAATTGTTTTCTGGGAAATTGGGGAGAGGAAGACATGTGGTCTCCCCCTACCTAGTAGATTCTGGTGTTGGCTCCTAATCATAATAACAGTACTAATAAAAATAACAACTTTACATATACAACATTATACAGCAAAATGAAACTTTCACAAAGATGAAGTAGCACTTTATACGATAGATAAAAACGTAACAGGCTTCAATTGGCTGAGAGGTGGTTTAGCCTCAAGAATTAAAACTGTTCAAGAGTGTTTCAACAAATTGATGAATAATGGAGCTATTAAAGATAGTTAAGAGTGTTCAGATACAAGAGAACAGGTCACAGGTGACAGCTCCTGCTGGTCCTAGCTGGGCTGGATGGTGCTGTCCTGGGGTGGCACGTCTCCTGTCCTTCATCTAGGGCCTCGCCTGAATGAGCATCAGAAATCAGCAGATTTGTCTCTGACTTGCCTCCACCTCCATCTCTGCATTTGTTCCTGCCCTTCACTGCCTTGGCAGCCACCTCCCCCTTTGCTACCCCATGTGCCCAGCAGTTCCCTGCCCCCATTTTTTGAGTCACCCTTGCCCCAGGACTGACCTGGCCTAGGCCTTAATCCCTGAAGTCTCCACCCTGTCAATTGATGATGGAGTCTTGTGCTGTGTGTGCCAGGCGATGTGGAGTTGTTTTGTTTTGTTTTGTTTTTGTGTTAGGGTCTCACTCTGTCACCCAGGCTGGAGTGCAGTGACACAATCACAGCTTGCCACAACCTCGACCTCCTGAGCTCAGGCAATTCTTCTACCTCCCAAGTAGCTGGGACTACAGGCATCTGCCACCATGCCCAACTGATTTTTTTTTCTTTTTGTAGAGATGAGGGCTTGCTATGTTGCCCAGGCTGATCTCTAACTCCTGGGCTCAAGCAATCCTCTCACCCTGGCTTCCCAAAGTGCTGGGATTATAGGCATGAGCCACTGCACCTGGCCAATGCCAGTTTTAACAGGAGCTCTCTGGGACAGTATCCTTACTTCCTGGGATGATTCTAATGTGGATGTTCCAGATAAAAGGGGGCAACTTTGAGGAGTCAGAACTTCTGGTGATGTCCCTCTCATCTCACTGTGTAGGTGGCCATGTTCCCACCGCCGAAGTCGAGGGCCAGCCTTTCATCTGCCTCCAGAAGACCCGCATTATCAAACCCCACCTGAGCACAGAGATACATGAACTAAACAAAGGAATGTTTTTGCCTTAAAATGTATATACCATTGCCTCTTGAGGGGTGAACAGGGCAAGGCGTATTTCCTGTAAAATCTAAGCTCCGTCATTGTAACTTTTGCCTTATATTCCCATTCCATTACTAAGGAACGTTTTTCACAAATGGATTTTGAAGGTCAAGTCAGTGAGCTAAACACAATCAAGCATATTAAATGAAAAAGCAGCTGCTCTGTGGGTTAAAAAATGAGTAAGGTCTGTAGGGGATGATCTGAAAAAACTCTAAGCTATACATTGAAAAATATTATTTACAGTGTGCTACCTTTTGTGAGGAAAGATGGTGGGGAGGGAAATATTTTTATGTGTTGGTACATACATAAAGAAGTTCTGGAATGACAACCAAGAAATGAAAACAAGGGGCTGCTTGTGTTACATGGGTGAGGAGTAAGGACAGGCACAGTTAGGAGGCTTTTCACTGTGTACATTTTTTATTGAACTGTATAAACCTATTATAAAATTTGTGGCCAGGTGTGGTGACTCACACCTGTAATCCCAGTGCTTTGGAAGGCCAGTTTGAGACCAGCCTGGGCAACATAGTGAGACCCTGTCTCTACAAAAAATAAAATAAAATTATTAGCTGGGTGCAGTCATGTGCACCGGTAGTCTGGCTACTTGGAAGGCTGAGGTGAGAGGATCTCTTAGAACCCAGGAGTTCCAGGCTGCAGTGAGCTATGATTGCACCACTGTACTCCAACCTGGGCAACAGAGCAAGACACTATCTCTAAATATATAAATAAATCTGTTTCAAAAGTAAATATTCAGAAAAGCTTGCTGGCTTTTACTTGTGACTGGAGCTCACCTTGCACTTGCTTTCCTGGCAGGTGAAGTCCAAGACCGTGGCTCAGTGTGTGGAGTACTACTACACGTGGAAAAAAATAATGCGGCTGGGGCGCAAGCACCGGACACGCCTGGCGGAAATCATCGACGACTGCATGGTGAGTGAAGCTGCTAAGTTGTTCCTCAGGCTGGCGTGGCTCCCGTCCCACGCCCAGGTTAGTAAGTAGCTGGTGTTTGGTTTGGCTTTGCTGCAAGACAGCCAGATAGCTGGAGTGAAGAGGTGACAACAGCCCAGCTCCCGTGCAGGATGCAGGACTTGTCCTCCTGGTCTAAGCAGAGGGAAGGCGTCCTTGGTTCAGTGTTTAGCTACATAGCTGAGGGCTGGCTCACCCTTCAAGACCCATAGGAACCAGGAGAGTTAAGTCAGGATGGTCTCAGCCTTGGCTTGGCTGATTTATAATTAAGTGTCCTGACCTCCTGGAATATTCCTTTCCTGATCCTTCCATGTCATAGATGCTACTGATCTGAGACCATCACAGGCCTCAGAAAGATGAAGGAACCCTGGGATTTTGCCACCGTCTGTATCAAGCATGAGCAAGAGGCACTTGGACCTCAGATAGTGCCAGGAGCTCTCAATCACTGAGGAATTGGTCAGCAATGTGTAGATGATTCCAATCCTGACATCACCATTTATCCCTGGCATTGATGTCCTTCATTAGCAGATAACCCAAAGCCATCTGCATGTTAGATTAAGTATACACTAATGACATAACAAAGGCCAGGCTCAGTGGCTCACACCTGTAAACCCAGCACTTTGGAGGCCAAAGGAAGAGGATTGCTTGAGCCCAGGAGTTCAAGACAAGCCTGGGCAACATAGCAAGACCCCATCTCTACAAAAAAAATCAAAAAATTAGCCAGGTATGGTGGCACACATCTGTAGTCCCAGCTACTCAGGAGGCTGAGGTGGGAGGATCACCTGAGCCCAGGAGGTCAGGGCTGTGGTAAGCCATGATTGTGACTGCCTTTCAGCCTAGATGACAGAGTGAGACCCTGACTCAAAAAAAAAAGAGAGACATAACAAGACCTGGGTACTCTCTGAACCCTATACATGTGGATTTGGTCATTACTATCACTTGTGATCACTTGTGATCTCCTCTCTGCATCCGTAACCAGTGGAAATCTCCTTTTCACACTTTGTGGAAAACATTGCCTACTGTGTATGTGTAGGTAAAAATTATGTCTTACAAAAAATTACTAAACTCTAGCCTCCAACAGCAAAAGTGTTTAGAATCCACAAATTATGTGAATATCTGTAATTGTATTGTCATTCCCAATTGTGCTCCAGTTATAAGGGTTAGCACGTATGTGGGTTATTGTCTTTAACAGACAATTAAATAGCACTTTCTCATATGCCAGATAGTGTGCTAAGGACTTTACAAATATTGACTCATTTAATCCAATCTATTCATTTAATACCAATCCTATGAGATGGGAAACTGAGTCAGAGTGTAAGTTAGCCAGGGTCACACAGCTGGCAAATGTGTTGTCTGAGCCTGATTCCCTTGTGTACTTCAGAGTGGTCAAATGTAATTCTTTTAGAGAAGTATAAAAACACGTGGACTCATCAGTGCTTCAAAGCTTAAGCTCTTAACTAAGAATTGATCTTAGCTGTGAAATATATATACATATTAATTTATATTTGGACCCAAATTCCAGAGAAAATATAAATCTGTGGAATAAAATGATAATGCCATTTTTTCAATCAGAGATGGCAGTATGTTATACTCAGGGTTTCGTGTGACCAAGGCTTTTGTTTGACTGGTCTTTTAATGATTTATTATATCAGAATAGCCTTTACTCATCTGTGGCCTAATGTTTAAAAAAAGCAGTATCAGTCAGGCACAGTGGCTCATGCCTGTAATCCCAGCACTTTGGGAGACCAAGACAGGAAGAGTGCTTGAGGCCAGGAGTGCGATACCAGCATGGGCTACATGGCAAGATCTCATCTCTACAAAAAAATTAAATTTAAAAAAAATTAGCCAGGCTTAGTAACCCGTGCGTGTGCCTGTAGTCCCAGCTTGGGCAACACAGCAAGACCCCATCTCTACAAAAATTTTAGAAGGGAATGATGGTATATACCTGTCATCACAGCTACTTAGGAAGCTGAAGTGAGGGGATCGCTTCAGCCCAGGAGGTTGAGGCTGCAGTAAGCTATGATCCATCACCACACTCCAGCCTGGGTGATAGTGTGAGATCCTGTCTCTTAAAAAAAAAAAAAAAACACCAACAGCAGAACCAGGGTAACCTCCTCTGGCTCAGTCAACTTAAAAAAATTGAAGTCCCACAATGTCAACTGCGATATGTATGTAGTGCTGTAGGTAACCCAAAAATGGTCATCAGCCTCTGCCTCCTCTCCTCACCACCCAGAGCCTATGTCCTGTTGGGAAGATGTAATATACATGAGTAGAAATCTTCCTGCAGGTGTGTTTAAAAGCAGTGTGAGATGAGAATTGGAAAATCTTAGATACAGCCCTAAAGACTGTTCCACCATCTTACAAGCAGAAGGTTGAGACCCAGAGAGGAAAAGGGACTTTCCCACAGTCACACAGAGCATTGCTTTCCAAATGAGTAGAATAGACAGCAAACCAGGAAGCACAAAGAACCTTATCCTGAAAGACCCAGGACCTGGCTCCTGGGCTTGCTGACCTGCAAACGGGGCTGACAATTTAGATGATTTGGGAAGCCCTTTCCAATTCTGGAATATTTTGGCTCTGTTAGTGCTGAGTTTTAAAAGAGGGGAAAATCAGAGACTATGGTCTCAAGGTAAGTGGTGTCTCTTAGGCTTGGGTGTTACCGAGTGCAGAGGACAGTATCTGGCATAATACATGCACCCAGTAAGTATTTGAACGAATGAGCATTTTACCAAGATAGGAGTCACTCTGGTTTGTAGCAACACCTCTGTAAACTCACTGAAGAGAGACAGAACAAACAAACGGCTGGTGAGCAGAGGCATGCCAGTGAAGATGTTTCCACGAGGCAGAGCCACCATCTTGGGCTGACCGGGTAGAAAAGCCCGGGCCAGGGCGTAGCCTCAGATTAGGGAGGTAAGATGAAGACAGTGCCCTAAGGGCCACACCTTCTTGGGCTTATTCACCAGGAGCCAGTATTACACCCTTGTCACTTGTGAGCTTAGGAAGGGCAAAAAAGCTTACGTTGAGATGACTCAGGCCCACAAAAACAAGAAAATCTTGCTTTAAGGCCAGCATGGGAGCTCCCAGCTCCTTCGTGGGCACTGTGTGCACAGTCCACCTTCTGAACATGGTTTGCCAAGTGGAGATGAAGAATTGGGGTCATGCGAGGACTGGGGAGGGTGCAGGAGGCACAGTCCTAGGATGTGCTCCTGCTCTTTATCCTTTGGGTCTGCCTGGGACACTGGGATAGCTCTGGTGTCCTGGATCATATATCTTCAGTGTTTTACTAAAGGGCAGGTGTCCATTTCTCTCCAGATAGAACATGAAGGAATATGCTCAGGTAGCTCAGGGGTTATTGAGGTCTTAAAGGACAGAGGGAAAAATATGACGGTTTGAAAGGAATGGTTGCTCTCTAGCTAGCCGGGAGGTCAACAGAGCACAGTGACTTACTCAGCTGGGGCAGTCTGACTTCCAGCCTCAGTCATCACAGGCACTTTCCCCTTGGAGGCAGAAGAAGGGAGCCCCAGCATAGGCTCGGCAAATGAGGTAGAAGGAGAGGGTGCCAATCACACCTTCTTGTCCCCTGCCTGATCTCGTGCTCCCCGACTCAGGACAAATCTCCTGGAGCTGGCTGTGACCAAATTTCAGCACAATTTAAGAAACCAACTGAGGCAGTTAACTGACTTTGGCAAATAGCGGCCAGGGCTCCAGGGGCAAAGGCAGAGCTCACCCGTGGTGTCTGCATCAGTTTACCTATAGCACAGTCTCCTGACGAGGGCTCAGGAAGCATCCTCCCCTTTGTCATTTGAAGGTAATTGGCTCCAATGGTTTTGAGAGGTTTAGGATCTCTGAGCTATTCACAGATGGACAAATGTGCCCTTGCAGATGTTTGCAGCTGGACCAAGGAGTGAAGAAGGCTGAGATTTTGTCTCAGACAAGCCAGCTTTTGAATCTCAGTTCAGCTTCTTTACCAGCTTTGTAACCTTGAGAGAATTGCTTCTCTGGCCAATTTCCTCATTTATTTAAAAAAGAAAAATACACAGTGTTGTGAGAACTAGAAATGTGTGTGTGTGATGTATGATTCATAGCATTTAATACACTGTCATCATTACTGTTAGTGACCATGACACTCAAATGTGTGTCTTTGAGCAACTTTGGGTTGTTGAGGGTTTGTATTCTAACTTACCAGCTTCTTGTAATATAAGTCCCAGAAATAAATATATCACCCTCCTCAAGAAACTCTAATTGTGAACATTCAAGGTTTTGAGCACCATCTTCAACATACGACCTCCTCCCTCATCCTGTATCTGCCCACCTTTTACTCATTCTGGGGTATTACTAAATATCTCATTTCACAATACATCATAAAATAGCCAGCTTGTTGATACAAAGTTCTACATATTAAGATTTTTGAAGCTGGGCTCGGTGGCTCAACCTGTAATCCCGCGCCTTTGGGAGGCTGAAGTGAGTGGATTGCCTGAGCCCGCAGGTTCGAGACCTGCCTGGGCCCGCAGGTTCGAGACCTGCCTGGGCAGTGAGACCTCATCTCTACAATAAATCAAAAACTCAGCAGGGCATGGTAGCGCATGCCTGTAATTCCGGCTACTTGGAAGGCTGAGGCGGAAGGATCACCGGAACCCAGTAGGTCGAGGCTGTGGTGACTGGGAGCGGCCACTGCACTCCAGTCTGGGTGACAGAGTGAGACTCCAACTCAAAAAAAAAAAAAAGAAAGATTTTTGTCCTCCTATCTTTTAATCTCTTAGTCATTTTGGTGAGTCATATGGCTTGATGATAAATCATTTTGTGATTTATAGATTGCCAATTGAAATAGTACCTATCTAAATTCCCAAGACATATATAAAGTACAGTGTAATCTATAATTCTATAACAATATAAACTGTTTCTTCTAAGATTTTTTTTTTTTTGAGTCAGAGTCCTACTCTCTCACTCTGGCTGGAGTGTAGTGGCATATCACAGCCATTGCAGCCTCGGCATGCTGGGCTCAAGCAATCCTTCTGCCTCAGCCTTCCAAGTAGCTGGAACTACAGGTGTGTGCCACCACACCCAGCTATTTTTTTTTAATTTATTGTAGAGATGAGGTCTCGCCAAGTTGCCGAGGCTGGTTTTAAACCCTGGGCTCAGGCATTCCTCTCTCCTTGGCCTCCCAAAGTGCTGGGATTACAGGCATGAACCACTACACCCGGTCTTCTAAGAATTTTTAAGGCCGGGACTCGATGATTCAGCCTTTAATCCCAGCAACTTTGGAGGCCGAGGCGAGTGAATTGCCTGAGCCCACAGGTTTGAGACCAGCCTGGGCAACTTGGTGAGACCTCGTCTCAACAATAAACCAAAAATTAGCCGGGCATGGTAGCGCACACCTGTAGTTCTGGCTACTTGGAAGGCTGAGGCAGAAAGATCACCGAAGCCCAGCAGGTCAACGCTGGGGTGGCCATGAGCATGCCACTGCACTCCAGGCTGGGCGACAAAGTGAGACTCCAACTCAAAAAACAAAAAAGAATTTTTTAAGCCAAACAATGACATTGTGAGAAAATTGTAATTAGAATAAGTGCCATGAAACAAACACCATTGTCATTAAAAGTTCATTTTAACTACCAAAGTGTAGGCTATGGTCTGCTTAATATTTGAGACCACAAAGTCCCCAGTTCTATGAAGGAATGGGAAAACCCATAGAGTTTAACATTATATGATTTTGCCTGAAACCCTTTGGAACTGAAAGATGGTGAATTCCTACATGAATAAGAGCATCTACATGAAATCAGCCTGTCTGTCCTATACTAGCAAGAAGTCCAGGTTCTGTGATAAACCACTCCATCAAATGTGTTAGGCCTGTGTCCGTGTTCATTGAGGTCTTCCAGCCCATGTAACTATTACAAATTAATCCTGTTTAACCCACTGGAAACTGGGACCATATCTTAAATAATTTTTGTTCATGCATCATCTCGAACATGCATATATTGATATTAAGTATGGACAGTTCTGAAACGGAGGTGGTTATTAACTGCCTCATACTGGCTGGAATTGTCTTTCTCACACACATCCCCTGAATCCAAACTGGAGAGAAGAAGCTTGTGGTTTTTGGACAGGATACCATGACTCAGAAGTCTTTGTTCTTCCTGGAAATTCTTGCTTCTGGGTTCTAACTCATAGGTTCCCCAGACTTACATCGCTGTCAGGGGTAAAGCAAGCTGGATCCCTTGTACTTTAAGCAATGGGTGCACAGAGAGAGCCCGGCAGAGACGAATGGGCTGTCAGATCAGAGGCAGCTGGACATGCTTTTTCGTTCCTCGTTTGTAAGCTGGGAGGACCGTTTACAGCGTACTTGGTGGCATGGTAAATGTGAAAGCACTTTGTAAACTGTAAAACATAAGCTGAAATAGGCTGACGGAACAGAGAATTCCCTTTCTCTGGTCTTCAGCCCTTTCTGGGCCTGCATCCCTCACCCCTTCCCTGGTAAGAGTGAAGAGAGCAGGATAAAGTAGTTCATTGAGCAAGAGATAGAATGAGCGCCTCCTGGTCCCGCCCTTCCTTCCAACACACCCAGGGCACACACCCTACACCACCCCAGGAATGTACTATGTTGTTTCTCTTGAGGAGGACAGGGACCCTCTGCTTAATTCTCCACGTGGCTGCTATTCTGAAGAGGGTAGAGGGGACATGGAAGCAGGGTGAATCATTATTCATAGGAAGTGTTTTTCTTTTTCTTTTTCATAAAATACCTCTGGTAGGAGAAAATGAGTAAATAGAAGCATTGAATACTTTGCTTTGTGCAAGCCCATGGTCAGAGACAAAAGAAAAAGCACACAGTAAATAAAAGCGATGTTCCCCTTCCACTTTCTCTCCTTTCATTCTGTGTTCTGACAGGACCAGAGTGGGATCTCCCCGGGTGCCACGCACTTCCACAACCGCGGGTCAAATCCAGCATCTTATGTGGCAGTGTAATAAAGCCTGTAAGACAAACCAGTACGGGTATTCAGTCCCTCTCCAAGGAGGTTTTCGCTGTACTGTTAGTGCTAAAAAACCCTCCTCTCTGCAGTGAGGAGACAGCTACTCACAAGCAGGACAGCCTGCCTGGGGTGGGTTTGTTTATTTGTTTGTTTGTTTGTTGAGTCAGAGTCTCTCACTCTGTCCCCTCGATTGGAGTGCAGTGGCATGATCACGATGATCACGGCTCATGGCAGCCTCGACCTCCTGGGCTCAGGCAATCCTTCCATCTCAGCCTCCCGAGTAGCTGGGACTACAGTCACATGCCACCGTGCCCAGCTACTTATTTTATTTTTTGTAGGGATGAGGTTTTACCATCTTTCCCAGGCTGCTGCCTGGTTTTTAGTCATTTTCAAGATCTCGTAGTCTTATACAAAAGGGGGAGTTTCTTACACACAGAAATCTCTCCTTTCTTCCTCAATATATTTTTATATAAATGATCAGGGACTTACTTCCTTGACCTCAAAATTCCAAGCGTCCAGAGACCAACCTTTTAGAGATTGTGCCCAGCAGGCTCTGTCACCTATTCCTTATGCCAAGAGTGTCACAACCCCAAAGTCCAGCCCCTCTCTCCTCTACTGGTCTGTGAGTTCTGTTTATCACTAAAAATGCCATTTGGGGGTTTCCCCTTCTTGCTTTTATTACCTTCACACTAGACAAGTGAAGAAGAGGAAGAGTTAGAGGAGGAGGAGGAAGACCTGGAAGAAGATAGGAAATCTACAAAAGAAGAGGAGAGTGAGGCGCCGAAGTCGCCGGAGCCACCACCAGTCCCCCTCCCGGCTCCCTCGGAGGGGCCACCTCTGCAGGCCCTCAGCCAGCCCTCGGGCTCCTTCATCTGTGAAATGCCCAACTGTGGGGCTGTAAGTGTCTCTGTGTTATCCAGGGATCTGGGACCAGCGAGGGCCACACAGCTGTGCCTGGCTTTAAGAGATGATGCATTGTCAAAACATTTCCAGCAATGAAAGTTTGGCAGAGGGCACTGTTGCCCTTGTTTTCTTATTCATTTGACCAACAGGTGTTTACAAAGTGCGGGTTCTGTGTCAGGTATGATTCTGTGTGTTGACACAAAGAAGGTCCTTGTGCCCAGGAAGTGAGAGCTTCCAAGCCCTGCAGTGAGTGTTGGCCTCCAGAACATACAAAGGGGACCCCAAAAAACCCCGGAATTTATTTATAAAAATTGTATATGTATTCTTACCTGTTTAAACTTCAGTCACCTTCAAAGTACTCTCCTCTGGATGCAATACATCTATCAAGACACTTTTTCCGCTGCTCAAAACAGTTTTTGAACTTGTCAGGTTTGATGCCCTTTGGTTCTTCTGCATTTTTTGTTTCACCTCTTACACATGGGCAAAACCTTTCCCTTTGAGGACTTTTTTCATCCAGGGAAATAAAAAAAAGTCGCTTGCGGTGAGATTGATTGAATAGGGAGAGTGGGGCATGGGTGTCATACTGTTGAACACATGGGTCAACAACTCAGCGCAATGTGAGCAGGTGTGTCGTCATGGTGGAAGAACCAGTCACCTGTTTGCCACAACCTGGGACGTTTCTTCCTCAAATTGTGATACAACCTTCTCAAAATTTCCAGGTAAAAAACTTTGGTTGACCATTTGATCCAGAGGAACAAATTTCGAGTGTACCACAAGGGGCCTGCCCTCCTAAAGATAATTCCGGGGTTTTTTTTTGTTTGTTTTTTGTTTTTTTTGCATCCCCCTCATACACTCCACGTTTCCTGGAGCCTCTGCACTCCCCTGGGCTGTGTGTCACACAAACTTGTGCCCTGTCAATATGCATTTAAATGCACCTGGGGAAGTCAGGTGTGCTGGAGCATGGATGTAGTCCCAGCTACTCGAGAGGCTGTGGCATAAGGATTGCTTGAGTGCAGGAAGTGAGCTATGATCACACCACTGCACTCCAGCCTGGACAACAGTGAGACACCATCTGTAATAAATAAATAAATACATACATAAATAAAATGCACTAAGAGAGCCCATAGACAAGGATCATTCTTTTATTACATAATTACTTGCCCCCACTGTCTTTGGTTTTACCTGTCTGGAAGGTTTTGCATTTCATATTTCATAAAGTATTACTAATTCAAATATCACTAATTTGAAATTTTAGAGAGCTGTTAAAAAGATTTAACTAAAGTTTATGTCTGTACTCTGTGTGGGGGTAAAATTTACAAGTACGCTAATCATATAAACAGGCTGAAGAGGAGTGTGTATAACCACTTGGTTGACTAATTTTCAAGTTGTTTAGAAGCATAATTTAGCAAAAATAAAATAAGTTAACTGTTTGGTTATTTTTTGCACTTAAGAAAGGCCTTACAGAATCTGCACTGGCTTAGTCTAAGGTTCTATTTGCTTTGTTTTTGTTTTTGTTTTTTTGAGTCCAAGAGTCTCACTGTCGCCCAGGCTGGATTGCAGTGGCACGATCACAGCTCACCGCAACCTCAACTTCCTGAGCTCGAGTGATCCTTCCCCCTCAGCCTTCCAAGTAGCTGGGACTGCAGGCCTGGGCCACCTTGCCAGGCTAATTTTTCTGACTTTTTGTAGAGATGAGGTCTCGCTATGTTGCTTAGGCTGATCTTGAACTCCTGGGCTCAAGCAATCCTCCCGTGTTGGCCTCCCATAGTGCTAAGATTGTGGATTATGCTCCATGAGTATTTTAAAGGGTATTTCTGAAAGTTGTTTACTTTGGACTCTCAATGTCCTACAGGTGCCCCATGAGTCTGAATTAGTGGACTTTCCCCAAATCTATCCAAGGCACACCTGTATAGGTGAGCTCCAAAAATGAGAATGTTGCTTCTTTCACAAGAAACCCCATTCTCCCCAAGTATTGTCTTTGCTTATACATGGTGTAGAATTGGAACTGTTTTCCACAGTGTATTGAATGCTGCTCATTGAGTCTGTCACTTTGACAAAGAAAGCAGCAATCTTTAAAATATGTAGATCCTAATGCAGAAATTCACTTGGTTTACATTTAAGAAAAAATGAAAAAGTAAAAAAAAAATTTTTTTTTAAGACATTTTGCTTTGGAGAGGACAGAAGAAATTGCTAGCTCGTTTCCATCTCTGATGTTTAATGACCTGACCTCTTCACACCCTCGTTGCATTTTGTATGGAGTGCTTCAGTGCAGGGATGATTATGATGTGACTTGAAGTGATGGTATTTCTTGGTGAATTTGTTCAGAAATTGATGATTCCTTAACTCAGAGTTTTTGGTGTACAGTAAATCATTTGCTGAGTGGGAGTCATCTTTTACTTTTCCCGATCAGAAATGCTCAGCAAGATGGATATTTTTTAATGACTTTTTGAGATCTCGGGGAAACTCATGCTGGTTTGTTCTTTGCCTAACAACAGAAACTTTGGTTGCTAAATCAGCAATAGATTTCTTTCTCTGTAAGAAAATCTACAAAGCTCATGAACTTCATGCAGAGCAACCACTGCAACTGGTACTCCCTTTAGCTGATGAATTTAACTGGAAGTTGGGGCTTTTGGGATTCAGGGGCCTGGATTACATCCCTTTACAGCAGTGGTTCTGAAGTGGGGATCATTTGTTCTCCAAGGACACTGGCAATGTCTAGAGACATTTTTGTCAAGACTGGGGAGGTGCTGCTAGCATCTCTAGATGACCAGAGATGTTGCTAACCGTCTTATATGACACAGCCCCCCACAACAAAGGCTAAAGTGTTAGTGGTGTGGAACTTAAGAAACCCTGATGTATGTATGGCAGGCTTCCAAATGCTGCCCAGGTCCTCGCTCTTTTCATTATTCTGTATTAATATGTGGGGGTCTTAAACATTGCTTCAACTGTAGATTACTAATTGAGGTTATATATGCCATATAGAATATGTCAAAGCACCTAATTGGTGTCTTTCAAACTGTGTTTCTTGGGGGCGCTAGGCTTCCTGGGAGTGGGTAGAGCTGAGCAAATGGGCTCAATCTGGGCTGCCGTTTCCATTTCAGCCAGAGCACTTTTGCTTGTAACTTGAGCTTGAGTTTTTGAGTAAAACATGATTTTTAGAAAAGAAAGAGGGAGGGCCAGGCGTGTTGGCTCACACCTATAATCCCAGCACTTTGGGAAGCCAAGGCGAGAGGTTTGCTTGAGTCCAGAAGTTTGAGACCAACCTGAGGAACATAGTGAGACCTTGTCTCTGTTTTAAAATATTTTTTTAAAGAAAAGAAAGAAGGAAGGGAGGGTGGGAGGGAGGGAGAAGGAAAATGGGAAGGAGGGAGGAAGATTGTTTTCAACTTTAAAAAGAAGTTTGGGCCGGGCCGGTGGCTCAAGCCTTCAATTCCAGCACTTCGGGAGGCCGAGGTGAGGGGATTGCCTGAGCCCACAGGTTCGAGACCCCCCTGGGCAACTTGGCGAGACCTCATCTCTACAATAAATCAAAAAATTAGCTGGGTGTGGTACCGTGCACCTGTAGTTCTGGCTACTTAGAAGGCTGAGATTGAAGGATGGCCTGAACCCAGCGGGTCAACACTGGGGTGGCCATGAGCATGCAACTGCACTCCAGCCTGGGTGACGGAGTAAGACTCCAACTCAAAAAAAAAATTTTGTTTTGAAAGCTGGTCCAACTCCATTTTACAGATGGAAAAAATAAAGCATATAGAGGGAAATGGCCTAATGGCTTTCCTGCTTGTTCTGAGAGAGCTGCTTCTAGACCCCCAATCTCTTGATGTCTAGATGGTAGCCTGTCCTTAATGCATGCCACATCGCCTCTTGTCTTCTGCCAGTAACAATGATGTGGTTTTTATTGGCACTGTATTTGTGGTTGTGGTATTTGATTCTTACTTTTTGTGGCATATACCAAGTGTGCTTAGGTAAAACCCTTGTGCCCCATCATTAGACACTGTTTCAAATATCCCATGTTTACCACTGAGTAACTAATAACCCTAATTTCCTTTTCAGGACTGTAGATGTCATGTCACTCCCTTTCTTCCCCAGGTGTTCAGCTCCCGTCAGGCACTGAATGGCCATGCCCGCATCCATGGAGGCACCAACCAGGTGACCAAGGCCCGAGGTGCCATCCCCTCTGGGAAGCAGAAGCCTGGCACAGCCCAGAGCGGGTACTGCTCGGTGAAGAGCTCGCCCTCTCACAGCACCACCAGCGGCGAGACAGACCCCACCACCATCTTCCCCTGCAAGGAGTGTGGCAAGTAGGTGCAGTGGAACCAGGGACAGAATCTAAGTCTATGATGAATCATTGCTCTGTGGGGGCCAGGCCAAGATGGTCTAAGGTTTCCTCAACCAGAAAAAGAACCAAGACTCTCAAAACTTTTTGTACTACCCTTGGGATCTGTATGGTGGACTTTGTCTCTGACTTAGATATGGCCATTCTGTTGTCTTAGAGCCCGGTAAGGATGGACATCTTGAGACAGTGACCAAAGTTCACTCTTTTCCAGAAATGAGGGGTAGGACTCTGATTCCCATTCCTTACCTGCACACATAAACCGTATTCACTAGTGTCACTCTCTTTAGAACACCTAATCAGGAACTCTCTGTAGCAGAGATGACTCATATGTGGTGCCCCTACCACTATTGCTCACTTCTGTGCCCAGGACAGACATCACTAATCAATTCCCACACTCCTTGCTATCACATTAATACAAGACCTCAAATCCTTTTCATTATAATCAAGCTGGCACAACCAATGAATCAGGGTTGGCACATGAAATAAAATCTGTTATCCACTCTTTTAGGTATAATTTAAAACAATATGCCGGGCACAGTGGCTCATGCCTATAATCCCAGCATATTGGGAGGCTGAGGCAGGAGGATTTGTTGAGCCCAGGAGATTGAGACCAACCTAGGCAACATAGCGAGACCTCATCTCTACAAAAAAATTTAAAAATCAGCCAGGCATGGTGGCACATACCTGTAGTCCCAAGTACTTAGGAGACTGAGGCAGAAGGATAACCTGAGCCCAGGAAGTCATGGCTGTGAGCTGTGATCATGCCACTGCACTCTAGCCTGTGTGACAGAGCGAGAACCTGACTCAAATAAAAATAAGTTAAACAACAACTAAATGGGAAAAGTGCCAGGACCTGGTAATTATCACAGCTAATGTTTACTGAGCACTTATTTTGTTACATACTTTATGTGCGTGAACTTATTTACTCCTCACACAGAAGTTGTAGTGATGCAGACACCTTGTTTCTCCTTGTTTTGCAAATAAGCATTTAAAGTTAGGTGAAATGACTTGCCCCAAGTCATACCACCAGTGGAGAGTAGGGCTGAGATCTGAACCCAGCTTTGCCTGAATGCAGAACCTGGGCTCCTAAGGGTGGCTCTGTCCTTTGGGTTTGCTTTGTCTGTTTATTTACCTTAGGGAGAAAATATCACTGAGGGTGGGATGCACGATCCCCTCCCACAACATCCAGTGGCGAATTCCAGTTGACTCTCAGTGAGTCTGCCCGAGTGGAAGGGTATCACACTGTCACGAGTGACATCCTGCAGGAGCCTTGCTGAGTTCCTCTTCTCATGACTCCTAGTCCCTCAGACATAAAGAGAAGAGCTATCCGGAGAGATGCTGACCAGGTGGCTGCCAGAACTCCACCAGGAAAACATCCCCAGTGAGATCAGCAAGGCCAAGTGGGGCCTCTCCTTACACGTCCTCACAGAATATAGCTGGCAGCTTAATCGGTGCCCTTTATCGGTGTTCACTGTTGGCCTAGCACTGATTTAAAGGACTTTTTTAGTCCATTGTGTGTTTCTGGAATCACTCACTGGGTAAACTTTAAGGAAAAGAAATGTATTCGTATAGCTCTGGAGGCTGGGAAGTTCAAGGTTGAGGGGCCAGCATCTGGCAAGGGCCTTCTTGCTGAGTCATCCCATAGCAGGACAAGGAGAAGGCAAGAGAGAGCAGGGGGTTGAGCTCACAGCCTCCAGCCCTTTGATAAGCCGCATGAATCCATTCATGAAGTAGAGCCCCCCTGCCTTCAACATCTCCTATGAGGCCTCACCTCCTAGCACGGTTGCACTGGGGTTAAGTTTCCAACACATGCTTTTTGGGGGACACATGGACACATTCAGCCCACAGCATACATACTGATTTTAATCTTTAAAATAGTCTTATGAGCCGGGCTCAGTGGCTCAGCCTGTAATCCCGCATCTTTGGGAGGCTGAGGTGAATGGATTGCCTGAGTCCGTGGGTTCAAGACCCGCCTGGGCAGCGAGACCTCATCTCTACAATAAATCAAAAAATCAGCCGGGCGTGGTAGTGCATGCCTGTAATTCCGGCTACTCGGAAGGCTGAGGCGGAAGGATCACCGGAGCCCAGCAGGTTGAGGCTGACGGCCACAGCACTCCGGTCTGGGCGACAGAAAAATTAGTCTTATAATGCAGGTACTTCTAGTAGCTTTTTATTTTTTTCCTTTAGTCAGTGTCTCTCTCTGTCCTCCACTCAGTCTAGATGGAGTATAGTGGCACTATCATGATGACTCACTGCAGCCTCAACCTCCTGGGCTCAGGTGGTCCTTCTGCCTTGGCCTCTCAAGTAGCTGGGACTACAGGCATGCGCCACCACACATGGCTTAGTTTTTGTTTTTTTGTTTTTTGTAGAGACACGCTCTTGCTGGCCCAAAGCAATCCTCCTACCTCAGTCTCCCAAAGTGCAGGGATTATAGGCAAGCCAGTAGCTTCTTTTTTACAGGTAGAAACTGAGACACAGAAAGGGGAAGCTGCTTGTTGTGGTATGCACAGCGAGTGGCCAGGGGGGATTCAGATCATGCTGAGCCTGGTGCCCTTAGCCTCTGTGCCACGCTGCCTCTGAGTAAACCCAGCTGAGCTCAGTGGCTGAGTGACTGGATTGGAACCAGCAGACCTCTTCCCCTCCGTGAAGCATAGGAATGGGAGAAATGGACTTACTTGTTAGTCTCCTCTGTGCTCTGCTGTCTTCACATCACCACCACCACACAATGAGTGAACCATGGAAGAAATGGGCCCCCAGATTGATCATAAGGCTATTTACTTGACATAATGATGGGACCATCCGGAGCTGACTCTCAGTTATCTTTCACCTACTAATCCTGGAGTAGCAGCGTGGAAGCATCAGCCTGTTTTCCCTGAAAGGAGCCAGTGCCTTCCACTCATTTGGCTCAAAAAGGCTACAACTCCACAATCCACCAGGTGGAGACAAAGGACAGTTTAACAGACAAATTTGTATTTCGTCGTTTTCCGGCTGTCTTTCAGTGGCGTCTATTAATTGATGGGGTCTGGGGCTTGTTTGTTTGTTTCTTTGGTCTTATTTTTATTTTACTTGGGGACTTTCTCTACCAGCAGTCCAGTTAAAACTTTATGGAAAATAGAAATGTTTTCTGTGGCCGGGCTCGGTGGCTCAGCCTGTAATCCCAGCACTTTGGGAGGCCGAGGCGAGTGGATTGCCTGAGCCCACGGGCTCGAGACCAGACTGAGCAACTTGGTGAGACCTCGTCACTACAAAAAAAAAATTGTTTCCTGTGGTTTTCCAGACGAGGAATAGCATCAGGCAAATGTTCACGGGATGCCTCTTGTAGCTGCTGAAATTATATTCACACACAGAACAGTTTTCAGTATGTCCAAGGGGAATTGGGATTTACCAACCCTGTTTGACTCAGCCCTTAGAAATCAGGTTTTTTCCCTTTATGAGCTCAGGAATGATTATAGAGTATCCATGCCATCCCTTTCCATGCACCCCTATTCCCTATAGGACACCTGAATTTCCAGGGACTCAGATCTCCTTCTAAGTTTTATGTGCTTTTTTTTTCGTAGGGTCTTCTTCAAGATTAAAAGCCGAAATGCGCACATGAAAACTCACAGGCAGCAGGAGGAGCAGCAGAGGCAGAAGGCTCAGAAGGCAGCTTTTGCAGCTGAGATGGCAGCCACTATCGAGAGGACTACGGGGCCGGTGGGGGCACCGGGGCTGCTGCCCCTGGACCAGCTGAGTCTGATCAAACCCATCAAGGACGTGGACATCCTCGACGACGATGTTGTCCAGCAGCTAGGGGGCGTCATGGAGGAGGCTGAGGTCGTGGACACTGATTTGCTCTTGGATGATCAAGATTCGGTTTTGCTTCAGGGTGACGCAGAACTATAAAGCCCTGTGTGTTGCTTAGAGACATTGAAAACCCACAGCCTCCGACTTCATTAATCAGGAAACCTGGACTGCCTGCTTGTTTTGTAACCCTTTTAAACTACCTGTTTAAAAAGTGGTCGTTTTATTCAGGTTTAGAGAAAAAAAATCCCATTTCTTTTCCTTTTATTTAAAAAAAAATGTTTTTTGTGGGGGGTTGGGGGGGAATAAATAATTGGCACAACTATCTTTAAGAGGTGTTTCATCTGGGCTGCATTCTCATGAAGTCATTCCCAGCAGGGGACGAAACTGACGTTGATGTTCCACTGCATTCCGATGTCAATCACCCCAAAGCTTGCTGTGAGTGTGTGTGTGAATCAGGCTACCCTCTTCGTGCTGGGGCCTTCGGGCCGTCTTTTCCCACCAGGCATCATTTTTATTCTGTTCTGACCTCATTCTGTAGTTTGCAGTAAGTGTGGCATCTATGCCCTGGTGGGGAGAGGGTAGCTTTCCAGGGACCCTCCTGTTACACGGCCCTCCTCCAGCACACATGTTACGCAAAGTAGTGACCAAGTGGGCAAGTAGGTTCCCTCTGCATTGCCTGTCACTCTTTGGTAGGATGCAGTACTGTATCATTGCAGGCATTCACTCCTAGCTGTGATTTACTAAGGACCTGGTTTCTAGAGCAGGCTCCCCCTCTTCAAGTTCCCCGGGGGCTCGTCAGCTCCACGTTGTGGGTAGCAGAGCTGTGTTTCAGCATGAACAGACTAGAGGCCCTCCTGGAGACAAGTACCCCAACCATGAACATGAAGTTGCCAGGACTGCTTTCGTTTCAGGGTGATGAAGGGCTGGCATTGAAGTACCTGGAATGCCAGGAAATGTTCTTTTGCCCCGCACCCCCCCTCAAAATCAAAAGAGCCTATTCTTTTTTGCAACACTGTCAATGATTATGGAGTCCTGCAATTACTTTGTGCCACTCGGAAGTACTGTGAAACCTCCTTCACTGGGATTTTGCTTAATTCACGTCTGCTGGACTGAAGTTTACCTTAATGCTAGTTATAAGAAATAAAGTTTTCTAACATGTGTGATAGCCAATACAAGACAAATAGCATCGAAGGCCAACAACAATGGCTTCAGATTACCTTGAGCTACAATGTGTGCATTCAAACATGAATGCATTCATTACAAGTCACTTACCAAAGCACTCTAGACTTCTCCGCGCTACATGACTTTGCTCTGCCTCCTCCTGCCTCTATCAGCAGGGTTGCTGTTTGTACTTGAAGGTAATAAAGCGATAATCCTTCAAAAATGCCATTTCGCCCAGGCTTTTGAGCTGAGTCAAACTGAACCATCCCATTGTTAGGGCAGAAATCAGACAGGGACGCAGCCCCAGTGCAGAAAGGATCCTGCTTCTCACAGCTCCCCTTAGGTGTTAACGCTGTGTGACTTCCGAAGCAGGTGTTTCAAGCCTCGCCCCACCCCAGGTACGCTGTGGCTGTCAGGCTGGGCCACTTTGCTGGCATCTTTTAAGTTTGACCCTGCAAAAATATTTGGCACAGCACTCGGAGCCGGCTGTGGCCCACAGCAGCCCTACACAGGCGGTGGCCTCTGAATCTCAGGAAAGCCATGGACAGAAGAAAAATACAAAGATAATTTTCTTTTCCATCATTCTGTTTTCAGAGAAGTCTTAGAGCTTTCCTTCAACTTTTGTTTAGAGAAAAAAGTTTTATCTGATGCTTTTTCGGAAAGGTTATCCTCTCCTCTGTTTTATCTAAGCAGCTTTGAGTTAAGGGCTGTCTGGGCAGTGTGCATCAAGTTTGTGGCAGAACTGTGACTGAAACATTCCAATTGTCATGCCACTGGCTGATCGTCCGTCCTGGCGACGGTTTTCCTCCCCTTACCAGTGTCTCGGGGTGAGTCTAGAATGGTTTTGCTATTGGGTCTATGGAAGCAAACATCCAGAAAAATGTTTATAAAGCAAATGTGTTCCTTCTGTTTGGAGACTTGCCCAGCTGTTCTGGTTTTAAACATTAAAAATAAACTGAGTTGCCATGGCAAAAACAGAACGCACAATTTACTTTTAATTTTCCTTGCAGTATAGCATAGGGATTTCTGACTTGAAATAACCAAAGAACTCCTCCTTAACGAGACAGTTCAGATTCCTGACTTAGTATTTCTTGACTATCAACTTAAAGAATTGACTTCCTAGTAAAATATTGCACTTATTTTTTTTCCGGAAATGGTTCTGCCTGCATGTATGTGTTGTGTTTTAGCTTCCCCCCACCCCAAAAACTTTTCTTCCTAATGGTTAATGTCTTCAACTCGGTTACTGTTTACTATCAGATGGTTTTTCATTAGTGAATTTAGGCCTCTTTGAGAAAGCTTGTATATAAAAAGTTAACAGATATATTTTATGGAAAAACCCATCTTATTTTCAAATATATTTAACTGCTGTTATATTTTATTAGAGGAAGGTTGTACATATTTTCTAGGAGTTCTATTGTAAAGAAAAGTATTTTTGAAAAAAATTAATGTAATAAAAATGAAAACATTTTTAA
This sequence comes from Carlito syrichta, assembly GCF_000164805.1. Lineage (NCBI taxonomy): Eukaryota > Metazoa > Chordata > Mammalia > Primates > Tarsiidae > Carlito > Carlito syrichta. The sequence continues at coordinate 613,425 of NW_007249851.1, forward strand.
ATAGTGGTTGTGATTGCTTCCTGTTCTGGCTTCGTTATGTTCTGTTCTCAGCAAATGACTTGCATGCCTTCCATATTAGGATGTAATTTGTTCAGGTTTGCACTAATTATAAGTTGACATCATAAGATCTAGTGTGCTTAACTGTATTTTCCCGGAATGCAGTCCCTTGGTCCATATCAGAGCACTATGTATAACATATTCATAATTTTTCTTTTGTAATGTGTGTATTTTTAATAAGAATTTTATGTAACATTTTGGCAAAAAAGAGGACAGTATTTTCTAGTGAATTTTATAATAACATTTTGCTAAAAAATGTTTCTTCCTAGGTCAGTTTTTGTTAAGGTGAACCAAAAGTCTTATTTTACCAGGGGTTTAAAAAAAAAGTTTGAAGCTTGAAAGAAAAAGTTATATTTAAACATCAACTGTAACAAATAAATAAAGATGTTTTATAGATTTGTCCTAAAAAGGTGCATTCCTTTAAAAAAAAAAAAACTGGGCATTCAAAGCTGTTTATTCCCTCCTGAGTGATAAGCATTATTTTAAAAATTATCATAGTACTTTTTCAGAAAGAAAATCAGGAGAAATTCACTTAACAGGCTTCAGCCATTATCCTTCTCAGAAATTTATTATAGTTCCTATAGATAGGCATTCAACAAATAGAGATGTAACCAAATAGACACTGTCATATTTATTTGTGAAAACCGGATTCAATATTGCATCAGCTGCTCTGAAAATAAAATATTATCTTTTTGAGTTTCATTTGGCTTAAATATTTCTTCTTTCTAGCCAGAGATGACTTCTCAACGTTGGGATGCATGCTAATGTACCTGTTAGTTGGTTTCTGTAGACAACAGGTTTAGGTCCGCTAATCAGATTTAATGTTCACGAATGTCCCCCCGCTCCAGAGGCCAGAACGCACATTTCTGCTACTCAAGCACTGGAAGAGCTGCTTGAAGACTTGGCGGTCTCTAAACCACATTAGTCCAATTGCAATTTAGGGGGACTCAGTATTACATACAGGTGTGGTACAGTAAATCCCCCACAAAGTCTATGTCCACCCTGACTTCTTTGCATTTTAAATCTGCATTTCCAAATTGTAATAAGTATGTTCACTTTTTAATGGTCAACAGAGAACTTTGAAGAAATTAAAAATTCTGGATTTTATACAGAATTTGCTTTAAGTGGGGAATGCCTTTTCAAGACTTTAATCTTGGTTCTTTTGGTTTTTTACTTTAATTTTAGCTTTTTTTTTTTCAGTTGGGCATCATACTCTCACCCAGGCTGGAATGCGGTGGCACAATCATGGCTCACCGCCGCTTCAACCTCCTGAGCTCAGGCGATCCTTCCTCCTCAGTCTCCCAAGTAGCTGGGACTACAGGCACACACCGCCATGCCAGCTACTTTTTGGTTTACTGTAGAGAGGATGTCTCACTATGTTACCTAGACTGATCTTGAACTCCTGGACTCAAGCAATTCTCCCGCCTCAGCCTCCCAAAGTGCTGGGATTACAGGTGTGAGCCACCACACCTGGTCTAGCTATCTATTTTAAACAGACATATATCAAATAAAACAACTATTCCTCTAGAAGCAATGTGTATTTAGCCAGTGCTGTAAATTGAAAGCTTCCAAGGGCCCAGGTGTCCAATGAGAAGACTTTTTTCTACTGTTATATTCATTGTCAATCAGTCCTCATGAGCCACTAGGCACTATTCCATTCTGTATTATACACGAGAGTGGGAGATATACTCATGGCTGTACATGATTCCTTCCTGCCAAGGAATTTAACACCTAGAAAGACATGAAGTCTGGGAACAGATCCAGTTCCACCACTGAGAAGAGAAAAGGCCATGCTTTATTAATATTCGGAATCCCCTCACCGTCACACACACACACACACACACACACACACACACACACACACACCCACACACACACACCCCAACTCATGGCAGGTGCTTGGTAACCATTTGTTAATTACCTCTCCAGTCTTCCAGTCTTGCTTCCGTCTGTGTTTAAGAGAAAGAGAGAGTGTGTGTGTAAATAAAACCTCTTTGGAGTTTACCTAAAGCCAATTCTAAATTCCATTTTCTTCCTGTCTACCATCCTTAGCCATAGTCAGCTGCTGAGATGTGCTCTAGGAATGTGGGTGGGTTTTAAGCAAAACATAATTAAGAAGACATTTTAAGAATTGCATAATATATTCCTAAGTGAATTGTAGATGATCTCTGGATTGCAGATATCACATATGAAAGCGTCAAAGGGCTGTTTCCTTTATGTGAGAAAGGGACTCTTTTGAAAAGGGCTGTCTTTAAAATCAGAACACCAGCCTGGGAAATATAGTGAGATCTCATCTCTACAAAAAAAATCAGAAACTTAGCTGGGCATGATGGCACGTGGGAGGCTGAGGCAGAAGGATGACCTAAGTCCAGCAGGTCGAGGCTGCAGTGGTCGTTAGCGTGCCACTGCACTCCAGCCTGGGCAACAGAGTGAGACTTTGACTCAAAAACAAACAAACAAAAACAGAACAACTGGTGCAATCAAAATATTCTTTACCTTAAAAAATATCTTATATATCTATGTTCATTTTTGCCGGGTATAAGAAGGGTTTACTGTATTAGCTATCTAGCATCATTGGCCTCCTGCTCATCTGCATGAGGTCAGATTTGAAAGTTTAGGCTGTAGGAAAGAGACGTATAGTGGATAGGCAAGTTTCAGAGCATTGTCCATGCCCACACACAATCCCAAAGAGCCCTGTCCACAGCCCTATTGTTGGCAAAACCTGGTTGTGCCCCTGACAGTGACTCCTACTTTGCCCCCAGCTAGTTGGACCAGGTTGGTACCTGCTAAGTTAGGCCCATAGGCTGTTTGGTGATACATGATATGGGTTAGCCTAGGAAGATGAGAGGACCAAATCAAATTCCCACATTTGAGAGTACAAATGGAGAAACTTGGTAAGCCAAAAGCAGCAAGCAGTGGCCACGTGACAAGCAGCGATTTGAGGGAATAGGAACTATTTGTAAGCACACAAAGTCTGTTATTTAAAAGTCCACATTTGGCCTCTAAGGCATAGAGAAGGGAGACAACATCCAGCCCCTAAGACTGCTTTAAGCACACTTTTTCAGTTCCAGGAGCAGCCCAGGCCAAACATGTCTTCAAAAATAGACCTTCTTGTCTTGGTGGAGTGGTGAGTGTCTCTATTCCTTTCAACCAAAAGCGACTTAAATACAACTGTGCCTCATTACAGAATCAGCACCAACCCTGCAGGGGAGAAAATTCATGTCTTTTGGTGAGGATCAGATTAGTTAACTTAAGTGAAAGTCATTTGCAAGCTGTAATGTCAATATCTTTATGGTTGCAGAAAGTTCACCCAACAGAGGCCACCCAGAGGAGACAGAGGCAGACTGAGGAGCCCTCGCATAAGTGTCATTTGGACAGACTGATGAAAACTTTAGAAGCAGCAATAAGGTTAGGCATGGTAGCTCATACCTGTAATCCCAGCACTTTGGGTAGCTGAGGCGGGAGGATTGCTTGAGCCCAGGAGTTCAACTGGACAACATAGTGAGATCTTGTCGCTACAAAAATAAAAAAAAACTTAGCTGGGTATAGTGGTGTGTACCTGTAGTCCCAGCTACTTGGGAGGCCGAAGCTTATCTGAGCTTGCGAAGACGAGACTGCGGTGAGCTACAATCATGCCATGGCATTCCAGCCTGGGTGACAGAGTGAGACCCCAACTTGGGGGGGGGGAAGCAGCAACAAAGTTGGAGTGGGGGGAGAGGAGACTGTTGGAAAACCTTATTGGCTGAGAGACACCATCTTGAATGTCACAATTTAGAGAGAAAGCCTGATTCTGAGAAGGACTTTGGACAGCCTGCCAAGGTAGGGCACAGCCAAGTCCAGCAGAAATGTACACAGATGAAGTGTGTTGCTTCCATATGCTGGCGTAGGACCACACTGGACATCTCTGCCACACCTGCACGTGGACTGAATTCTAGTGAACAGTCAGCCTGAGAAGCAGGAAAACTGGTTTCTGCTACTAGATCTTTCATCAATATGTGAGATGTTGGGCAAAACATTCTTCAGAAGGAAGAGAACCCCTTCCTTGGTTCTCTTGCCTTAGAATAGGGTAATACCTACTTGTGGGTAGAAAACAACAATTGTATATTTACACAATACTTGATTTAGATGCGGCAAAATATACTCATAAACTTAATCTTTTTATTTTTAGACTTCTCAACAACCTTGTGAGACAAGTGAGGTAGAAATGATTTCATGTTATAAATAGTGGATGACAGGTATTGTGTATTACACGGCAGGCATTGTACTGAACATCACACAGCAGTATCTCATTTAATCCTCATAGCGACTACTTGAATAGGAACTATTATTAGCATCTCTATTTGATGTAAGAGAAAAACTGAGGCACGGGTGTGGAAGTAACTTGCCCAAAGTCACTTGGCTAAATAATAAACCTGGGATTAGAAACCAGATATCTAACCAGGCTGGGTGGCTCAGCCTGTAATCCCGTGACTTTGGGAGGCTGAGGTGAGTGGATTGCCTGAGCCCGCCGGTCGAGACCCACCTGGGCAACTTGGCAAGACTTCATCTCTACAATAAATTAAAAAACAAAAACAAAAACTAGCCGGGCGTGGTAGCGCGCGCCTGTAGTTCCAGCTACTGGAAGGCTGAGGCGGAAGGATCGCCGGGGCCCAGCAGGTCCAGGCTGCGGTGGCCGGGAGCGGCTACTGCACTCCAGTCTGGGCGACAGAGTGAGACTGCAACTCAAAAAAGAAAAAAAAACTGAAACCAGATATCTTTATTATAAACCTAGAGTTTCCCATTATGCTAAAGTGCATGTGTGAAAACACTTTGGGAAAATAAAACAGGCATTTGCACATACGGAAGGAAATTTTTATTACAGTAAATCCCACTTATAAGTCATTTTTCTTGGAACAAAATTACAGTGGACTTTAATAACTAGACAAACTACTCTTGGCTTGTAATAGGTGAAGGCAGCCATTGTAAACTCCCAATTACTAGAGTAACATAAGGAAATGGATGATTTAGGAAGATCAGCAGGACACTGGTACACAGGATGGATGGAGCAGGAGAATTCCCACTGGAGTGGGGAAGGAAGGCAGGTTTAAGGAACATAACTGGGAACTGGAGTGGGATATGAACTCACTAGTAGTGGTAGACTTGCCTGTCTTTTAATGAAACACAGATTTTGCTAAGATTTTGAAAACTGCAGAACAGGAATATAAATCAATCGTTATTCCACTACCCAGAGATAACTGCTGTCAAAAACATGTTAGATTTTTTTTCCTCCAAACATGTGTTTTGTTATGTTTGCCTCTAACAAAACCGAAACCACACAGGACAAACATGATTTTTTTTTTTTTTTTTTTTTTTTTTTGAGTTGGAGTCTCACTCGGTCGCCCAGACTGGAGTGCAGCGGCCACTCCCGGCCACCGCAGCCTCGACCTGCTGGGCTCCGGCGATCCTTCCGCCTCAGCCTTCCGAGTAGCCGGAATTAGAGGCATGCGCTACCACGCCCGGCTGATTTTTTGATTTGTTGTAGAGAGGAGGTCTCGCTGCCCAGGCGGGTCTCGAACCGGCGGGCTCAGGCAATCCACTCACCTCAGCCTCCCAAAGGCGCGGGATTACAGGCTGAGCCACCGAGCCCGGCGACAAACACGATTTGAAGGGGGAAACATTGATGGGACTTGGTAACTATTGAGGTACGGGATGAAGCAATTTTGTCAAGACAGGGAGTTGGCCATGCGCCGACCGCACCCTCCACAAGCAAGCACTCCCGTCTCTATGGTTGCTCTGTGCCGGAACATGAGGAGGCACTCGCTCCTCTTGCCGAACTCTATGGTCTGAGACCGCCGCGTGACCCCGGAAGCAATCTGTGGGTTCGGGACGGCAAGATGGCGGTGCGGACCGCGTTCGGGGCTGTATACCGGCGCCTCTGGCAGGTACCGGGCGTGCTGGGGAGACTGGGCGGGTCGACGGGGACAATTGCTACCAAATCTCGCTGCCACCCGCTGTTCTGCCCCTCAGGAGTCCTCCCGATATTTGCTCTTCACCTTGGGTCTTTTACAGGAAGGTGACGAGAAAGGGACTGGTTTTCTGTAGAGTTCTTTCATGAGGTTAAACATAAGTGAATGAATCAGGGCAAAGATAAGAACAAGAAGAGTCGTAGAATGTCAGAGCTGGAAAGGATTTTGAATTTCGTGTGGTCCAAAACCCCTGTCTTCACGTTTGCAAAATGAACTGAGTCTCAGAGAAGGCAGGACACTTGCCTCGCGAAAATTAGGGGCTGAGTTTGCTCAAGATGTCAGACACTTCCAGTAGAACATATTTGAATGCCCTCCTGACATCCAAGGATTGTGAGATTTAGGTGATGGTCTCTGAAGACAGAGGAGTGTGGGTCCGCCATCCTCTGCGCGGTTCTTTAGAGGAGAAGCAAAAGCTTAGGCAGCTGTTCTCAAGCTTTTTGGACTCGAGACCACTTTACATTTGGCGTCGAGGATTCCAAGGAGCTTTTGTTTTTGTAAATTTTAACTATCTGTATTTAGCTTTTTAGGAAATAAAGCTGAGAATCCTAAATGCACTTATTATAAGTAACACCAATAAAGTCATTACATGTTCACGAAGTTAACATTTTGTGAAAAATCACAAGTTTCTAAAACAAATTTAGTGAGGATTGTCAGTGTGTTCGCTTTTTGTAAATCTCTTTAATGTATGGCTTAATAGAAAGTAGCCAGATTGTCATATCCGTTTTTTCATTCAGTCTCCTGCTATGGCATACCTCAAGCTGCCACGGGAAAACGTCTCTGAACACTGTGAGAGTGGAAAAGTGGTCAATAACGTCTTAGTATTATTATGAAAATAGTTTGGATTCCGACCCTTTGAAAATGTCTCGAGAATTTCCAGAGGTCCTCAGACCACACTTTGAGAACCACTGTTCTTTTTTTTTTTTTTTTAGTTTAGAAAATATAGCTTATTTGGAAAGTAAATGAGAGAGAAAGAGATAGAAGATTCACCTCTCCTAGAAAAGCTTAGGAAAACATACTTGACCATAGTTCAAAGAAGACATGGCCAGACCAGAGCTGAGTAAAGCAATGACCGAGAACCATTGTTCTTAAGATAATCAGGTAGTGTCGTTGGTCGAAATTTTTGAACTACTGTATTAAGACAGACTTACCTAGACAACCCCCCTTTCCAACCGCCCCACACACACACACCCTCAAAATATTAAAATATAAGATGCCAGCTTTTCAAAGCAGGTTTGTAGAGGGAAGAGCATGACTGGTAAATGTCGTATTCCTTAGACCTGTGCTCCTTATGCACTACTGGATTGTGATGTGACTGGCATAAATGTGAAGAGGGAATTTTCTGTGTGATTATGTGTGAACAATGGCATATATCTTTTACCCTCCTGTATTGTGCCTCATCTTGTATTGTGCCTGTTTTCTTTTTCCCCCTTGATCCATGAAAGAATATGGGAAGTTTTGATTTGTTTCCATCTTGGGTAAAGGGAAGAAGACAATAAACTAAGAATAGGCTTTTAAAACATATTCAAGTGACTATCAGTTGTTTTAATTAAACTTACGCTGAACTGTTATTTTCATCCTCATTGTGTTTTTGAGGTTCCTGTTATGCTTCCACTTTCTCAGGTTACATTTTCTTTTTTTTTTTTTTTTTTTTGAGTTGGAGTCTCACTCCTTCATCCAGGCTGGAGTGCTAGTGGCACGCACACTCATGGCCACCCCAGCATTGAACTTCTGGGCTCCAGTGATCCTTTGGTCTCAACTTTCCAAGTAGCCAGAACTATAGATGTGCGCTACCAAACCCGGCTATTTTTAATTTTTTATTGTAGAGACGAGGTCTCACCAAGTTGCCCAGGCTGGTTTTGAACCCATGGACTGAGGCAATCCACTCACCTTGGCCTCCCAGAGTGCTGGGATTACAGGCTGAGCCACCAAAACCAGCCGGTTACATTTTCAAATCTCAAGAAAGTTTATTGTTAATTTTTTTTTTTTTTTGAGTTGGAGTCTCACTCTGTCGCCCAGACTGGAGTGCAGTGGCCGCTCCTGGCCACCGC
>NW_007249851.1:621607-643127 GCF_000164805.1 Carlito syrichta
GGGTCTCGAACCCGCGGGCTCAGGCAATCCACTCACCTCAGCCTCCCAAAGGCGCGGGATGACAGGCTGAGCCACCGAGCCCAGCTTTCAAGAAAGTTTAAAGAAAAAACATCTGAAGCATATTATATACAGTAGTACTATTTAGCCCTTTGCACTTGGAGACATTTTGTGGATCACCTACCAGCAACTCAACCTTACTTTTTTACAAAATAATGAAAATAAAGTCACTTCATATTAAATAGTATAGCATAGGAACCAATTATTTTGTTGTAATGATATTTGGCTTATAATGGAATTTTGAACATTGAGGAACTTATTTATGACCAAAAATATCAAAATTTTACATCTTATATTTTTCTAACATGATACATGTTTGCAGTAGTAATTTGTTTGATGCTGTACACCTGATGTTTTTCTGTTTGAGTAGAAAATACAGTCTCATTTTCTTCCTCCCACATTAATAATATGTATTATATTATATTACTGTATATTATATTAATATGTATGTAATCACAGTATTGTCCAGTCTGTTGTTCAAAGACGGTGTGGAAGGACGCACTCATGATTCCTGAAGGCCAATTTTCAACTGATCAGTCAGAAGCTTAGCAAATTTCAAATGGGACATAAGTTTTTCTTTGTTTTTGAATAGGAAACTTGAAGGAAACATGCACTTTTGAAAAATTTGTACTTGTCTAAGTTGTCCTGTATAATCACCAGCAATCTCTTTATGTCCCCTGAGAGAGGGCACTCAAATCCCCTGGATTTGTGATGTCTCCACCTAGGGGGCATCCTAGTTCAAAGGTTTAAGTTTCCTAAAACTAAAAAGTTCTGCTTCAATCTGCCTGGGGAAAGGGGGGCATACCTCATCAACAAGGGTACCTGCATAATGAACATTTGTATACCTAACCCTGAATTATACCCCACATATTCAAAATAAAAAAATTAAAAGTAAAAAAAAAAAAGTTTTGGTCCACTAGAGGGAGCTGACAATAAAGATATGGAAATGCTAGATTTTTGCAGTATGTGGCACAGTAGTTTATGGATCAATATAAGTTACAGTGTGTTTTTCAATTTATTTATAAGCTGGTTATCCCAACCAAGCCAATAAATGCATATGCTTTAAAAGATAGATGTATGAAAGCATCAAAACAGGAATACTGAAGAATTTTTATTCCAATTCTTAGCAAATTAAATTATAAAGATAATAGATTTTATTGCTTAAAAATATTCAAGCATAATAAATGTTATATTGAAGTACAATTAATCTGTAAAAAATAATGGAAAATGAAGATACATATCTTTTTCTTGACATCCACATAATTCATAACTGTCTTTATTAATGTGAGAATTGCTTTTATGAAAAAGTTCTTATTCCTGAACTTTAAAAGATAGAGATTCTCTAGTATAATCAGGTCTACCATTGTCCACTTTTTAAAATTACATCTAATTCATCCATTTCGATTATGCCAATACCTTCATCTGAAATAATGAGATAGAGCTTTTGTTTTTAGTGGAAACTATGAATAGTTTGGTAATCAACTTCTAACACATATTCCCCCCACTTTTTTTTTAAGGGCTTGGGAAATTTTTCTGCAAACTGTTCTAAGAGCTGTACAGCCAAAAATGGTGGCTTTCTTCTGTAAGTATACAATTGATATGCTAAATTGAACAAGAAAATATGCTCTTTGCTGTTTTACTTAGGCTTCTCTTTTTTCCACACACATAGCAGTACCAATATGAAGTGGGTTCAGTTTTCAAACCTGCATATTGATGTTCCTAAGGATTTGACCAAACCTATGGTATGTACTTCCTCTTTTTGATACAAGGAGCTGTGTTAGCATTAGGTTTTTCTTATTATTTTATTTAGGGTTGTTTCCCAAACACCTTATGAATTAAAAAAAAAATTAGTACTGGTATACTGGCAAATGCACAGTGTACATATTCTCTGATGTCCCTGGGTGATCATGTTATCTTTCAGGGTATCAAAGTGAGTTCAAAAGGAATAAGTTATTTACTCCCAAATAACTGTGCTAATTAGCAGTCTTGCTTTTAGCTTGGCAAAGTTGAAGAGCTGTCATAATTAATGATGCAGAATACTTGATGTTATGTTATTGAAAAATATTTCTCTTGTCTCCTTTGTAGCCTTTAAGTCTTTGTTTTCATTTTACTTATTGAGCCTGGGCTTGGGCAGTGCTTTATTGTGCACAGTGACAAAGCGTGTTAGCACAAATACGGAAATACAGAAGTAGCTGTGTAACCTTGTAGGCGTCATACATGATGCTATCAGTGCATTTTTTTGTTGTTGTCGTTATTTGCTTTTTTTTTTTTTTTTTTCCTTGAGTCAGGGTTTCGCTCTGTTGCCCAGGCAGGAGTACAGTGGTATGGTCACGGCTCACTGTAGCCTCACCCTCCTGGGCTCTGGTGATCCTTCTCACTCAGCCTCCTAAGTAGCTGGGACTACAAGTACACACTACCATGCCTGGCTAATTTTAAAAAAATTTTTTGTAAAGACAAGATCTTGCTATGTTGCCCAGACTGGTCTTGAACTCTTGGGCTCAGGCGGTCCTCACTCCTCGGCCTCCTAAAGTGCTGGAATTGCGGGTGTGAGCCACCTACCTGGTCTTTATTCTTTTTATCTTTTTGTAGCAACGAGGTCTTGCTGTGTTGCTTAGGCTGGTCTCAAACTCCTTGCCTCAAGTGATCCTCCTGTCTCAGCCTTCCAAAAGTTCTGGTATTACAGGAGTGAGCCACCATGCCCGGTTGTTATTTGCAGTTTTTAAAGATTCTTACAAATTCCAAATCCTTCCATTTCTAAGCCTCAAAAATAACCCCCTTTAACAGTTTGATATGAATCCTTCTAGACTTTTATCTATACGTACACATTTTATCTGTGCACGTGCACACCAAAATGGAATTGTGTTATGTACGGTATACTACTGTTTCTTTATTTCTCTCTCTTTCTTTCTCCTCTTTCTCTTTCTTTTCACTTAATAGATATGTATATATTTCTGTGACCGTACATATGAGACCTGATCCCCAACTCAGATGCCTGCAGGGGCAGGGTTATAAGAAAAGGTGGTAGGATGGTCACTGTGACCTTTATAAGCAAAACAGCTTATTCTAGCCACTTGGGAAATCAGTCCTAGTGAGGCCAGATTGTTTAAATCTTCCAAGCTCAACTGAAATCCAAATTTTTATGTGAACGCTCCTGATTTTTAGTATTCGTAACAAATTCAGAGTATCTTTAAGACCCTAGTAGGATCAGTTAACACATCTTTTTTTTTTTTTTTTTTTTTTTGAGTTGGAGTCTCACTGTTGTCGCCCAGGGTGGAGTGCAGTGGCATTCTCACAGCCACCACAGCCTCGACCTGCTGGGCTTAGGCGATCCTTCCTCCTCAATCTTCCCAGTTAGCGCATCTTAGGCCTATATTCCCTTCCCTTGCCCCTCTGATTATGACATAGGATATCAGTATATTCTGTTCTTCCAACAACTCTGTTTGGAGTAATTGAGAGTGGGTGTCTGGCTTCCTGGCTAGTAAGGAGATCGCCTTTCAGAGGTTAAGTAATTTAACCCTGAATCATTGGATTAGTAATATAATCTACTGGTATAATGGATGAATGAAATGAGGGTAATTTACCTCTTGGAAAAAAGTCAAAAGTGTCAAACCCATTATTTTTAAGGTCTTTAGGCATTAGGGCAGAAGATGTAGAAGTTATAGGTACAGTCAGTGTATAACATTTTAATTAGAAATCAGTAATCTGTATATTAGAGCAAACAAAGCATACATGAATAAAACCTAATAAGAAGGAATATAACTAGAAGCTAGCTTGCCTTTGTATAACAGTGTTTTGCAATTAATAAGCACTTAGTCTGTGTTTTCTTCTTTTTTTTTTCTTTTTTTGAGTTGGAGTCTCACTCTCGCCTAGACTGAAGTGCAGTGGCCGCTTCCGGCCACCGCAGCCTCGACCTGCTAGGCTCCGGCGATCCTTCCGCCTCAGCCTTCCAAGTAGCTGGAATTACAGGCATGCGCTACCACGCCCAGCTGATTTTTTGATTTATTGTAGAGAGGAGGTCTCGCTGCCCAGGTGGGTCTCGAACCGGCGGGCTCAGGCAATCCACTCACCTCAGCCTCCCAAAGGCACGGGATTACAGGCTGAGCCACCGAGCCCAGCGCGTTTTCTTCTTTTTGTCATAGAGAAATACCACGAACTGTAGCATAGGTATTACTTGTTTTATATTATAAAGTATAATGAGATTATATGACTTATCCATTGTCCCTCAGCTACAACTAGAGAGTTGAATTTTCGGACTAGGTGATCTGACCAGGCTGCTTTTGTTAGCCGACCCTGAAGTCCTTTCTCATTAAGTTGGAAAGTTGCATTAGTGATTTTTTAAGGTTACTTTGAAACTCCTTTTGATTCACACTGTATTTTAACAGATTCTGAGTCTCGTTATGCAGATCTGAACATGATAGTACCTAGATACTTAAGCTAACAGTGGTAAGATGCTACTTAGCATTTTTTTCCCCGTTTATTAGTAAACTCTGAAGTTGTTTAATCAAGGGCAATATGTTAAATTTGCTGGTTATAAATATTCAAGGAACTACACCTGAAACTTTTCTTTTGGATTTTAGATAACCGTTTCTGATGAACCAGACACATTATATAAGCGCCTGTCAATTTTAGTAAAAGGCCATGATAAGGCTGTATTGGACAGTTATGAATATTTTGCCATGCTTGCTGCTAAAGAACTTGGTATCTCTATTAAAGTGTAAGTATGACTTTTCCTAATCTGACCTATTAGCTGCTGTGATAGGATCACCCAGGAAAATGGTACTCACGATGGTTAGAGTTGAAGTTTGTCATATATTATCCTAACAGGATCATCCATTCCTGTCTACTAGAATTTTTAAATACTAGAATGAATGAACAATAAAATGAAAGAAATCCTTTCTCTGGAAATTGCATTGACATAAGGAAACCCACCGGGCTCGGTGGCTCAGCCTGTAATCCCGTGCCTTTGGGAGGCTGAGGTGAGTGGATTGCCTGAGCCCACGGGTTTGAGACCCGCCTGGACAACTTGGCGAGACCTCATCTCTACAATAAATCAAAAAATCAGCCGGGCGTGGTAGCGCATGCCTGTAATTCCGGCTACTTGAAAGGCTGAAGCCAAAGGATCACCGGAGCCCAGCAGGTCGAGGCTGCAGTGGCCAGGAGCGGCCACGGCACTCCAGTCTGGGCGACCGACTGAGACTCCAACTCAAAAAAAAAAGAGAGAGACATAAGGAAACCCAAGAAGCCCATGTGTCTGGGATCTTAACAGGGCCAGGAGGTAGAGTAGGTGAATAGACAGCCCTTTGAATATGATGATCTTTGACTGATATATTCATTGTTTTAAATCTTCCCTAAGAAACACCACTCACCCTGTCATTTCATGCATGAGCAAGGTAAGCTTTATCTGGCCCTGGAGTCACTGCTGGGTCAGGTAGAGCCACCTCCTGGGTCTTGTCATCTGCTCCTTCTGAAGTTGGAGAAGGTCCATCTGGAGCTTTGCTAGTCTTACCTTCTAATAAAAACAGAAGGCCATACTGTTTCCCTAAAGAGACTATAGTTTTGTGATCATCAGCATATCTGTAGATTTTCCTAAAACAGCACAGATACAGCAGACATTACAACTGTATCCATCACACTGGGCTACTCTTCACACTTCATATATTTGGTTAGTAAGGACTTGAGGGTGTAAAAACAGCAGGGGTGTGTGTGTGTGTGTGCTTGTGCACATGTGTGCCAGGACTCATTTTTGAGCCTGAGGGAAAAGGTTCCTATTACTGTCTGTGGTGTTGATTTTGTCCTGAGCATTATGATAGCAGTTGTTGTTACAGATGACAGTCTTGGCAAGTGGAGGTCTGTAAACGGTAGTTAATGCCTGTAATTGAGTGTGCACCTAACCTACAAAACTGTGGAATCATGCTTTGATATCAGTGACTCAGGTTTTGTTTTGCCCATTAATTTCAGACATGAACCTCCAAGGAAAATAGAGCGATTTACTCTTCTCAAGTCAGTGCATATTTTCAAGAAGCACAGAGTTCAGTATGAAATGAGAACACTGTATAGATGTTTAGAGGTGAGTTTATTTCAGACATTCAGGCATTTTTAAGATACCAAGATTTCACACTAGCATATAACTTTCTTTAACATTGACTAGGTTGACTTCCTTTCATTCAGCGCATGTCTGTTGGTTGTAGAGAAGTAAAATGTCTCGTGTTGATGAAAGAGACATGATAGGAAAATCAAGCTCAAATAAAGCTATCCTTTAGAGTAGTACATACCCTAATTTAGGATTGCAGATTACGCTGACTGATTTCTTTTGTTTTGAATTTTTAGAGACAGGGTTTTCTTCTGTCACCCAGGCTGGAATGCAGTGGCACAATCATTGCAGCCTTAAACTCTTGGGCACAAGCATTCCTTCTGCCTCAGCCTCCTGAATAGCTGGGGCTATAGGCATACATGACCACACCTAGCTAAGTTTTTTTTTTTTTTTGTAGAGACAAAGTCTTGCTATGTTGTCTAGGCTGGTCTCCAACTCCTCGCCATAGGTGATCCACCTGCCTCAGGATCCCAAGGTGCGAGATTTCAGGTGTGAACCACTGTGCTCAGCCTTATTTTTATATAATAAGATAGCATTAAAATAAGGGTGCTCATATTTCATAAATTCTCTTTATGTTTTATACAATTCTATAACTGTTTTCACACACTAACTGGAATTTCCATGTCACTGATACACAGCATTAGGTTTTTCATATATCTGTTATCATTCATTTGTGCATCCACTGGGGCCAACATAATCCTGTGGTTAAGGAAAGCCTGGGTTTTGGAATCAGACTGACATTGCCAAAGTCCAAGTCCTGGCACTGACTAGCTGTGTGACCTGAACCTCAGTTTCTTCATCTATTATAATGATATTCATCTCATAAGGTTAGTGTGAGGTTTAAATAAGATATTTACATAAAGCATTCAGAATACTTTCATTGCACAGTGACAGGTGGCTCACACCTGTAATACTAGCACTTTGGAAGGCCGAGGTGGGAGAATCATTTGAGCCCAGGAGTTGAAGACCAGCCTGGACAACATATTGAGTCTCTATTTAAAAAATGGTAAACAACAACAAAAAAGCACTCATGCATCTTTTATATGATAAGCCCTTGGTAGATCACAATCTCTGTAGGGGCTCCAGAATGTCATGTCAGACCCACTGGGGATGTGGGTGTCTGGTGTGCGATCCAGTGCCTCAAGAAAGATTCAAAGCATTGCACAGAAATTAGAATAGAAACTATAGTTTATTTAAAAACTAAATTAGAGAGAGGGAAAGAGGAAATTCACCTACCCAAGGTAGGGGAGGGGGCCAAAGCTAGGAAACATAGCCTGGTCACAGCTCAAAGAGCACATGGCCAAGACAATGACTTCGGCTGCTCATGGTTGAGTCCTTTTAACCCTTCCCTCTGATAGGGGAAGGTCATTAAGGTGATTGGTTGGTGGTCTGCTCCACATCATCATGAAGGGGCAGGTAAGCATAGGTCCTAATGTCAGGTGATGGACAGCAAGAAGATGGGTGGGTTAGTCACATGATTGCTGCCATGGTGGGTAAGATGGAGGGGACAAAGGGAGGGGTTTTTCCTGCAAGAGACCTGTCAGATGTTTCCAGTCCACAAAAAGTTGGTCTTATTATTTCTGTGACTTCAGCTGGCTAAGAGGTGATATTTGACCTTCCGCCTTTGACAAAGAACCTGAAAGTTTCTTAGAGGTTACTATGCTAAACCATGAGGGGGATGGGATAGGCTGCCAGCTTGACCTGCAGTAAAATGTCTGAACACTTTCTAAAACCTTGGAAATTTATCTATCTCTGCCTAACCTGTGCTAGATTCAAAGCATGTCAGCCTAAGCAAAAATGGCTATGCTGAGGCAAAATGTAAACTAAGTTTATTCTAAGTTTCTCGGGGTCCCTCCTTTCATTCCTATACTAGTCACTGAGAGTGCAGATGTAATTAAGTCATAGCCCCTACTCTTTTTTTTTTTTTGAGTTGTAGTCTCACTCCTTTGCCCAGGCTGTAGTGCTATGGCACACATGCTCACGGCCACTCCAGCATCGACTTTCTGGGCTCCAGCTATCCTTCCGCCTTAGCCTTCTGAGTAGCCAGAACTACATACGTGTGCTACCATGCCCAGCTATGTTTATTTTATCATAGAGACGAGGTCTCACCAAGTTGCCCAGATTGGTCTTGAACCTGCGGGCTCAGGCAATCCCAAAGTGCTGGGATTATAGGCTGAGCCACCAAGCCCAGCCAGCCCCTACTCTTAAATGTAAAAGAAACACTCAAAACTTTGTCCACTCATGTCTGACAGAAATATCTCCCCATAGAACACACAGATCATCCTATACTAATTATACTTTATAATTAGTCCTTTTGTCTTGGGCTCTTTTTTGAAAGCTGTGTAAGTATACTGCTCTGATCCCCTGCTTGCTAACTGTCCAGGGAGCCCTGACTTCAAGGCAGCTGCATCTGGGAGAAAAGGGCTTCAGGACCTGCTTTCCCCATCCAGTTCAAACAGAAGATCTGTACTTTTTTTTTTTTTAATTGGGATTCTACCTAATATCTTTTAGGACAAGAACAGGCTCCCCTATTTTTACATTAAAAAAAAAAAAGCTAGCCGGGCTCGGTGGCTCAGCCTGTAATCCCATGCTTTGGGAGGCTGAGGTGAGTGAATTGCCTGAGCCTGCGGATTCAAGACCCACCTGGGCAACTTGGGCGAGACCTCATCTCTACAATAAATAAAAAAAAATTAGCCGGGCGTACTTGGAAGTCTGAAGTGAAAGGATCGCTGGAGCCCAGCCGATTGAGGCTGTGGTGACCAGGAGCAGCCACTGCACTCCAGTCTGGGTGACAGAGTGAGACTCCAACTCAGAAAATAAATAAATAAATAAATAAATAAATAAAGCTAAAACATTTTCTGCTTTAACAGCATAGCATGAACCATTTTCATGTCTGATATTTTAGCTAGAACATCTAACTGGGAGTACAGCAGATGTTTACTTGGAATACATCCAGCGAAACTTACCTGAAGGGGTTGCCATGGAAGTAACAAAGGTATGTTTTCAATTTTTACCTCTTTTGGGGGATATCTGCATTGTTTTGATACACTGCAGCCTGGTTCTGACCCACTGAGTGGAGGAGAGGACCTGTGGCAAACTAGGAGGCAGGCTGCTGTAGGGGTTGGGCGCTCCCCTCGACGCCTGCTTCAGAATCCTACCATTGCAGCCCACATGCTCTTTGGGCCACCTCTGAAGTCCCCCTCTCTAATAATTGTCTACACTTGGAGACTATATTATGTGGCAGTCCCTAGAGATCATTGAAGACCAAATAGATTATATGAGTGAGAGTGTTTAACCATCAAGTTTTCTTCTCCATTTCAAAGCCCTGCAAAAAGGCAAGGAGATCAAAGAAAAGTCAAGAGGATTTGGCAAATTAAAAGTCCAGTTTGTAGCCAGAGGTCACTGAAGTTCACATCATATTACAGTTTTGTTTTGTTTCTGTTTTTAGACACGATTGGAACAGTTACCAGAATACATCAAGGAGCCAATCTGGGAAACAGTTTCAAATGAGGAAAAACAAGAAAGCAAGTCATGACACTTCGGGGAAACCACTTGTGCCTGAATTTTAAATGAGGGTGGGAGGGATGTGTGTGTGTTAGTGGAAGGAAAGTGCTTCCAACTGAGATGATGGGAGTCCCCCTGCCTGTTGTGAAGTCCTCATGCCCTAATCAGCTGAGAACAGGCAGTGGAACTTGAATGACAGGCTAGACTGTGGGGAAAGCATCATCTCTCTGTCCTTTAATATGTGGCGTTGTTTTCTGATTTTAACAAACACAAGCAAACCATTTTGACTTCTATGAACCAAAAGAGCCAAATGTATATTTTGTTATGCTGCTGTTGTTCAGTTATTAGTTTATACCGGTTTTAATATATATCATCAGTCCCTTCATCTGAAAATAAGTGTTTGAAGTATTCCTCACAAACATTTTTTTTCTTTCGAGTTTTCTAGAAGAACCCTTTGGCTAATTCAACATTGAGCAGCTAACGTTTTTGATACTTACCTTGGTGTAGGCTGGCATGTGCTAATTTAGGGGTGATAACCAACAAATTTTTCCTCATTTAAACATTACATTTTGGAAAGTGAATATACTTTGCTGCAGATCAAGCACATATGTGACATTCGTTGAACTCTCTTCTGGTAGCCCAAACCCTCACAGAGCTGGCCAGGTCACTGTAATGGGATTTATGCTCTAAGAAACTCCTACTGTATTATCTTATTCTGTGATCCATCTATTCAGTAAGCTTTTATTCCATAAGTTTTGCACCCAGCGCTGTAGTCAGTACCAGCAATTGAATAGAAATAATGGCTTTGGAAGATTGTACAAAGCACAGAAAAATATTTTTCTTTATTAAGTTCCTCACTGATAAGAAGTCCTCTTTTGTAAATGTCACTCTCCGTGTGTGGAGATGTCTACTTCTCCATGAAATCAAATAGCAGTTAAAGCCCTGAAGCCTCTGGTAGAGCAGCCCCAGGGGAATGCCTCAGTTTCTTTTCACTGCAGAGTCAGTCTTTGAGGCCTCCTTCACATCTCTGGAGTTGTTATGGCTTCTGGGTATTTCCCCTTACACTGGATTGCCTGCTCTCTTTTCCCGGTCTGCTATCAGGTATCAGCCTGTTGAATACATACTACTTATGTATCAGACTTACATTACTGTCATTACCATGAAAAGAATTGCAGCCTTGTGCCCATGGCCTCCTTCAGCTCAGTTGATTCATTCACCAAAGCCCACAGCATTAGACACCAGATAGAAACCTCAGGATTAAGAACCGGCCAGTAAAACAAGCCGTGTAATGGTCTTTGTCTAACAAAACAGCAATTGTGACACATTTTTATCATAAAAGGAACAATTATTTAAAAATAAATAGCCGGGCTTGGTGGCTTAGCCTGTAATCCCGCGCTTTGGGAGGCTGACGTGAGTGGATTGCCTGAGCCCGCGGGTTCGAGACCCGCCTGGGCAGGCGAGACCTCATCTCTACAATAAATCAAAAAATCAGCCGGGCGTGGTAGTGCACGCCTGTAATTCTGGCTACTCGGAAGGCGGAGGCGGAAGGATCGCCCGCGCCCAGCAGGTCGAGGCTGCACGGCACTCCAGTCTGGGCGACAGAGTGAGACTCCAACTCAAAAAATAAAATAAAAAATAAAATAAATAGAGGCCCACACCTATGGTTTTTGGACTTTTCTATAAATAGTATAAGTCACTGTATTATAAGAGGGAGATGTATGTACGCTCCCCTCCAGTGACTCCATGTAAGTTCCTTCAGAGGTGTGTGCGTTCACTTCCAGATGTTTTCAGACTAAACCTGTAAGCCACGTTACTCAGCTTAGCACTTCAAATTATATATTTAAATTTTGTTTTAAGATAAATATACAAATGAACTACACGTGCAGGCCTGCACACAACAAAAACTAGCAGTTTTTCCTTGACAAAAGTATTTGGCATGTTTGAAGCCTACTTCTTGATATAAACAAGGTAATTTCTTATCCTGATAGGCTGAGTGTTTTAGTGTTTGTTTGTTTTGAATTAGGTGTGAGTAAAATGCATATCCTGAAGATTAGAATTTCTCTCCATGGCAGGGATGGGAGGTGGTGAGAGAAAAGTGGATCAGATGGTAGAATGAACCAGAAGGCAGGTAGGAAGTGACATGGTTTTTTATTGAATATAGCCCTCAGTTTATTGTTGCTTTCTCTGATGTGAAGCACATTTTTTTCCTATTAAATAAAGTCATGTTGTGGTATGTTTAAAATTATTAGTATAACTGTCCATGTCTCTGGTAAGATTAAACTAGTTAAGTGCTTTAAAAGAGAATGACTTGTAAGTTCCTGTCCCCATTTAAACATGCTACAGTAGGTACATAAAACAGATATTTTAAATCATTTGTGTAGTTTCTTAACATTTCTAGTTGTCTGCAACCATTCCTTCTCTACATTATAGAATTGAATTAGTTTTGCTACAACATTAATGAGTAACAGTAGAGAAAGCATGGACTTTGGAGTCAGGCTTGAGTCAGATAAGAATTCAAGCTCACTGCCATACACTTGCATAAGAGCCTCTATTTACTCAGTAAAATGTAGAAAATTATACATACTTAACATATAACATGCCTTTATTATTATGTTTAATACTGCAACTTGCAAAGGTTGGGAGTACTAAATTAGGTAACTGATAAAGCACCTCACACAGTATTGGGCAGATAATAAACATTCAGTAAATGGCAGTACCAATTTGATGATACCTGAGGAGCTAGTGTGCTATACTGTTTAAGAACTAGCTGGAGCCAGACGTGGTGGCTTATGCCTATAATCCCAGCACTTTGAGTGGTAGCAGCAAGATGACTGCCTGAGCCTAGAGGTTTAAGACCAGCCTGGACAACTTGGTGAGACCTCATCTCTATAAGTAAAAAAAAAATTAGCCAGGCATGGTGGTACACATCTGTAGTTCCAGCTACTTGGAAGACTGAAGCAGAAGGATCCCCTGAGCCCAGCAGAGCAAGGCTGCAGTAGCCATGAGCGTGTGACTACACTCCAGCCTGGGGGACAAAGTGAGACTCTGACTCAGAGGGAAAAAAAACAAATAAACAGAAAAAGGCCTTAGATTGTCTTCAAGGTGAGGGTGATACTTACCTTAGAGTATGGCTGTGATACCTAATTTAGTTGGGAGACCATGAACTTGCTTATTGCAATAGACACCGTACATTATGCCAAACTTTTCACATAAATATCACTTACAAATACTGATTTTTCATTTTTTTTTGAGTTGGAGTCTCACTCTGTCACCCAGATTGGAGTGCAGTGGCCGCTCCCGGCCGCCTCAGCCTTCCAAGTAGCTGGAACTACAGGCGCGCGCTACCACGCCCAGCTAATTTTTGTTTTTTTATTGTAGAGATGAGGTCTCGCCTGCCCAGGCAGGTCTCGAACCCGCGGGCTTAGGCAATCCATTCATCTCAGCCTCCCAAAGTGCTGGGATTACAGGCTGAGCCACTGAGCCTGGCTCAGAACCTTACTTTCAAAGGGGCTGTAAGGTACTCAAAGGTCCACGTATTAAATGCAGGGTAAATTTCATGTTTGCTTTCCCTTTTCCATTGCCAAGATGAACTCATTTCCTGTAAAGCTTTGAAGTAAAGGGATTAACTAGGCACAAGCTCTCACGCCTATAGTCCTAGCACTTAGGGAGGTTGAGGTGGAAGGGTTGCTTGATCCCAGGAGTTCCGGGTTGCTGTGAGCTATAATTAGCCACTGCATTCCAGCCTGGGTGACAGAGTGAGAACCTCAAAAAAAAAAGATTGACTGGGGGGAAAAAAACCTAAGGAATAAAGGATGTAAATAAAGGCAAGAAGCAGAATACACAGTGCAGTCCTGGTGGTACCACTGCTGACACTGGTCCCGAGCACCTGCGGGGACCTCACAAGAAGTTAACCTTTAGCAAGGTGGTCCCCTGGGTCACAAGAACACTGGCGTGGAGACAGTTTGCAGTGGCATTTCAGGACGGGCCTGTCCAGGGCTCTATGTTGCTTGTTGCTCTTAAGCATGGTGCTTCTGGAGCCAGGCTCACTGTGGACTGCCTGCAGGCCCGCAGGCTCTCTCCAAATCCCCTGCTCAGTCCCTAACCCTCCCTCCTTAAATCCTTACTATTGTTGCTCACTTCCAGCTATCTTTCTCTCTATGGATTCTTAATCCTCTTTAAAATGATATATTTATACCTCAGTAGCTCAGCAATATTTATTTTTAGGGCAGATCTTGTACAGCTGACCCACATAAAAAGCTAATTGAATTTTAGATTCCTCAGCCAGAGGCTAAATCAAGTCATACTTTACTCATAGAATTTCTTCACTTTTTTTTTTTTTTTTTTAAATAGAGACAATGTCTCGCTATGTTGCCCAGGCTGATAAACTCCTGGGCTGGAGCCTCCCAAAGTGCTATGATTGCAGATGAGAGCCACTGCGTCCAGCCTAGAATTTCTCAACTTGAGCACAGGTACTATCCTTGAATCACTCCTCAGTGTTGCTTAAATATCAATAAATGTGGAGAGATGGACAGGAATGACACTGTCAGTCAAGACGCTGCTGTTACAGAGCCATAGCTGCTGATTGGCACATGTTATCTTCAGGTATGTTGAGTTAGGGAGAAGGTCGAAAATCAGTAGGCTAGATCAGGGTCCCCAAACCCTGGGCCACAGACTGGTACCAGTCTGTGACCTGTTAGGAACTGGGCCGCACAGCAGGTGTACAAAGCTTCATCTGTATTTACAGTCACTCTCCTGCACTTGCATTACCACCTGAGCTCTGCCTCCTGTCAGATCAGCAGCGGCATTAGATTCTCATAGGAATGTGACCCTTATTGTGAATGGCCCGTGTGAGGGATCTAGGTTGCATATTCCCTATGAGAATATAATGCTTGATGATCTGAGGTGGAGCCAAAGCAGTGATGCTAGCATTGGGGAGCAGCTGCATATACAAATTAACATGAGTAATGAGGTTTGACTGCACAGAGACCATAATAAGCCAGTTCCTTGCAGACTCATATCAAAACCCTATCAGTGAGTGGCAAGTGAGTTGTTATACTTCAGTTGTAGAGCTGCATCTGGTGGCAGGCTTTAAGTCAGAGTCTGACACTTATTTCAGTCTTTGCATGGCCCACCCATTTTATTTACCACATCCACCCCTGCCTCCTTTTTGTAATGGTGAGTTGTATAATTATTTCATTGTGTATTACAATGTAGTAACAGAAATAAAGTGCACAATAAATGTTATGCAATCCTGAAACCATCCCCCTCACCCCACCGGTCCATGGAAAAATTGTCTTCCATGAAACCGGTCCCTGATGCCAAAAGGTTGGGACTGCTGAGGTAGATGATCATCACAGCGTCTTCCAATTCTTTTTTTTTTTTTTTTTTGAGTTAGAGTCTCACTCAGTCGCCCAGACTGGAGTGCAGTGGCCGCTCCCGGCCACCGCAGCCTCGACCTGCTGTGCTCCAGCGATCCTTCCGCCTCAACCTTCCAAGTAGCCAGAACTACAGGCGCGTGCTACCACGCCCAGCTAATTTTTTGATTTATTGTAGAGATGCGGTCTCGCCAAGTTGCCCGGGCGGGTCTCAAACCCGCGGGCCCAGGCAATCCACTCACCTCAGCCTCCCAAGGTGTGGGATTACAGACTGAGCCACTGAGCCCAGCTACCTCTTCCAGTTCTTAAATCCCATTATCTTTTTACCTCAGCAAATATCTGCCAACCTGAGCAATCTCAACAGTGTCAAAGAGGAGTTGTCTTGCCAGATGAAGGCATAGTATCTCACATTAACTCAGTACTGACTGTGTGCCAGGCACCTTGCTCAGTTACTCAACACGTACTTAGGTTTCTCGGATGTACTAAGCACTGTTCTAAACACTGTGAATTCTGTAGTGTATAGGGCGAAGGCCCACTCCTCAAAGATCATAGACTCTACTGAGAAAGACAGATGATAGAGAAAAAAAGCAAGATAGTTTCAGGCGCCGTTAAGGACACCTGCACACTTAATTCATTGCAGCACTGTTCACCATGCATGGAACCAACCCAGATGCCCATCGAAAGTGAACTGGATAAAGAAAATGTGGTACATATACATGATAGACTATTATGCAGTCATAAAGAACAAAATGATGGCCAGCAACATGGATGCAACCGAAAACCGTCATACTAAGTGAACTATCACAGAAACTGAAAACTACATACCGCATGTTCTCATTCATCAGTGGGCCCCGATCACTGGTCACACAAGCACAAGTGTGGGATCTGCAGATGCTGGATGCTGCTGGGGGTGGGGTAGGAAGGGGGGCACAGTGGATAGCAGACCCACTATCGAGGGAAGAGAGGGCCAGCTAGAAGCCCAAACCTCACCTGCATGCAACTTAGGTAGTAACCCCTCACTTGTATTCCCCAACTCCAAAATAAAAATTGAAAAAAGAAAAAAAAGGACGATGTCAGAATGACTTGAGTGACTACCTGAGGGGGGTGAGGCTGGGTAAGTTCTCTCTGAGGAGGAAAGAACGTTGAGGAGGCATGGGAAGATCTGGAGGAAGAGCAGTCCAAGCAGGAGGCCTGATAAATTCAGAGACCCTGATTTAGGATGAGCTTGGTGTGTTTGCAGAGGCGAGTAGAGGACCACGAAGGCGCAAGTAAGTTGAGGCTGGATCACCTGCATCCCAGGCAGGGGGCGGGTGTGGATTTTATTCTCAGTGCAAACTGGGAACTATAGGAAGGTTTAGCACAGGAGTGTGGCAGGACATGATTATGCTCTAGAATATGAGATTCTGGCTGTTGGGTAAAAGAGGAGAATGACAAGGGACAGGGAGACCAGCTAGGGACCTGCTGCAGTGCACAGGTGGGATGATGCTGGCCTGGACGAGAGCTGCAGGTATGGAGGTGATGAGAAGAGCTGCCAGCAAAGGGAATGAGTGACAAGTGAGGTCAGAGTGAAATCAGAGTGTGGGTCCTACCCTGAAACCATGTTTTTAGCAAGAATTCAGTCTGGTGAACTGTGATGAATTTGTGACAAGTTGAGTAAGGAAAGTAGGTCGCCATACATGGTGGTTCATGCCTATAATCCCAGAACTTTGAGAGGTCAAGGTGGAAGGATTGCTTGAGGCCAGGAGTTCAAGACCAGCCTGGGCAACATAGTGAGATCCTGTCTCTATTTAATAATTTTTTTAAAGTTGTTAACAAAAAAAAAAAAAAACTTGACCGGGTAAGATAGCTCACATCTATAATCCTAGCACTTTGGGAGGTGAAGGCAAGAGGATTGCCCAAACCCAGGAGTTCAAGACCAGCCTGGGGAACATGGCAAGACCTCATCTCTATAAAAAAATCAAAACACTAGCCAGGTGTGGTGGTATGCACCTGTAGCCCCAGCTACTTGGGAGACTAAGGCAAGAGGATCACCTGAGCCCAGAAGGTTGAGGCTATAGTGAGCCATGATTATGCCACTGCAGTCCAACCTGGATGACAGAGTAGGAGACTCCAACTCAAAAGAAAAGTAGGTAATTGGTGACGACTACAAAAGTCTTTTCCATGGAGTAGTAGGGATGAACATTCAATTGGAGTAAATTGAGGAGATATTAAGAGATAAATAAGAGAATGTAAAATAGGCTTGAGAATGTTTCCAAAGTCAGACGTGGTGACTCATGCTTGTAATCCAGCACTTTGGGAGGCCAAGGCAGACTGATCGCTTCAGGCCAGGAGTTCAAGAACAGCCTGGACAACACAGGAGACATCATCTCTTTAAAAAAATAAATATAGCCAAGCTCGGTGGCTCAGCCTGTAATCCCGCGCCTTGGGAGGCTGAGGTGAGTGGATTGCCTGAGCCTGCGGATTCGAGACCCGCCTGGAAAGGTGAGACCTAATTTCTACAATAAATAAAAAATTAGCCGGGCATGGTAGCACGCGCCTGTAATTGCGGCTACTCGGAAGGCTGAGGCGGAAGGATCGCCGGAGCCCAGCAGGTCGAGGCTGCAGCGGCCACTGTACTCCAGTCTGGGCAACGGAGTGAGACTCCAACTCAAAAAAAAAACAAAACAAATAAAAAACAAATAAATATAAATTTTTTTTAGTTGGAGTCTCACTCTGTCACCCAGGCTACCACAGCCTTGACCTACTGCACTCAGGCAATCCTTCCACCTCAGCCTTCCAAGTAGCTGGAACCACAGGCACACACCCCCACGCCTGGCTAAGGTTTTGATTTATTGTAGAGATGAGGCTCACCAAGTTGCCCAGGCTGGTCTCGAACCCTTGGGTGTTGGGATTACAGACATGAGCCACCACGCCTGGCCAATACAAAATTTTAAAAAGAGACTGTTCTAGTTATTTATTGCTACCTCAAAAAACACCCAACACTTAGTAGCTTAAAACAGTGGCAACATTTACATTGCACACAAATCTACAATCTGGTCAGGGCTGTGGAGGGACAGTGTCTGCTCCATCTGGTATCATCTGGGGAGTCTGGGGGGCTGGGACTATAATCATCTGAAGGCTCACTCACTCACTCGCCCACACAGCCGGTGGTTGAGGCTGGCTGTTGGCTGAGACTCACTGGGGCTTTCAGGCAGAACTTCTACATTGCTCTGGGCTTCCTCACAACATGGCCAGGTTCCAAGGGCAAGTCCCAAGAAGGAGAGCGAAGGGAAAACCTTTCCTTTTGGTGACCCACGCCTGAAAGACACATCGTGCCACTTCGGTGTATTCTCTTCAACAAGGCAGCCACAAAGTCTCATCCAGGCTGAAGAGAAAGATAAATAGGCTCCTCCCCTTGATGGAAGGAACATGTAAGACCAGAACTATTGTGCCACAGGGGGTTTTGTTGTCAGAGGAGCAAAACTTAGGACCCCGGCTGGAGGGAATGTGGGCAGAGCCGGCTTACCCAGTAGGCACAGTGCCTAGGACCCCATACTTCAAATGTCTCTTAAAATTAGAATTGCAAATGAACATAGTCCAGCCTAAATTATGTTCATTTTTATACCAGTGGTAATAAAATTAAAATATTTACCTAGTGAGTATTTATTCAATATTTACATTATGACCCATGAGGGCAAAAGTATATAGGGTCCACAGGAGTCATAACATGACCCTGTATATGGGGTCAGAGAAGTATGTTTGTTTTGTTTGAATAAAGATAATATTTAAGCACATCTGGGCCAGGCGTGGTGGCTCATGCCTGTAATCCAAGCACTTTGGGAGGTGGAGGAGAGAGGGTTGCCTGAGACCAGGGGTTCGAGACCAGCCTGAGCAACTTGGTGAGATCTCGTCTCTGTAATAACATTTTTTTTTTAAATTAGCTGAGTATGGTGGTGTGCACCTGTAGCCCCAGCTACTTGGAAGGTTGAGGCGGATCACCTGAGCACAGCAAGTCGAGGCTGTAGTAGCTGTGATTGTGTCACTGCACTCCAGCCTGGGTGACAGAGGGAGACTCTAACTCAAAAAGAAAAAGAAAAGAAAGAAAAATTAGCCAGGCGTGGTGACCCACTCCTGTGGTCCCAGCTACTCAAGAGGCTGAGGTGGGAGGATCTCCTGAGCCCAGGAGGTTGAGGCTGTGGTGAGCAGGGATTGTGCCACTGCACTCCAGCCTGGGCGACAGAGTGAGACCCCCAAAGAAAGACAAAGGACGTCTGAATGTTCAGGTAATAACGCATCAGAGAGGGCTGAAGGGAGGAGGTTGCGGAAGAGAGAAGGATTCATTTGCAGAGTGAAGTTTTTGAGTAGGCAGAGAGAGGCCTGATCTTCGAACAAGTGCTGGGGCCGGAGGGGGGGACAAGGGACGGGCACCTGCTTCCACTGAGTCCAGAAGAGGGCAGGGGACATGGGCACAGATACAGAGAGGTTGGTAAACTGACAGGAAGGTAAGTCGTTGCTTGGCCCATCTGTTTCTCTGTGAAGTGTGTCACAAGGTCACCAGCTGGACACATGGAAGGTCCGAGGGCAGGGAGCTCTGTGGAGTAGTCACCTCGGAGAAGGGAGTGAGTTCAGCAGGGAAGAGGATGCCGCAAGATCACCGGCATCGTCAAGGGTGTGCAGCCAGCATGACTTTAGGATTTTCTCCAGTGATGTTCAGCCTCCTTGGTACAGCTGAGGTGTTAGTGCACAGTTAGTGGAGAGCTTCAAAAAAGGCTCAGGTTTTTCCAAGAGAGTACTTGGGGGAGAGAGGGACACAGAAGTGAAGGTGATGACAAGGAGATGGCAAGAGTGCCAGGCCGTGAACTAAGGAGGTGGAGGAAAGTGAACTATGAGCAAAATGACAGGCGTTAAAAAGAGTGAGATAGCAGGCTGGGCATGGTGGTTTATGCCTGTAATCCCAACACTTTCGGCGGCTAAGGCAGGAGGATTGCTTGAGTTCAGGAGTTCAAGACCAGCCTAGGCAACACAGTGAGACCTCGTCTCTACAAAAAAAAAAAAGCCTATAGTCCCAGCTACTCTGGAGGTTAAGGTGGAAGGATCACCTGAGCCCAGGAGGTCAAAGCTGTGGAGTGCCACTGCACTCCAGTCTGGAGTCTGGGCAACAGAGTGAGACTCCAGCTCCAAAAAAAAAAGGGCAACTGTCTTTGGGTCTTTTGGGTCCCCTCTTAATAAATCTTACTTTCAAATTTTTAAAAAGAATCAGATAACAGGTTGCAGAATTCGTAAAGGTTAGCGAACAATCGGAGTGAAGGTGTAAGGACAGTAGAGCTGGAAGGAGAGGAGGCACTGACGGGAGAAGGAAATGTCTGAATGTTTCAGGTGGTAGAGGAGTTGGTGACATCAAGACCTAGAGTCGTGATCCTCAAAGTTCAGTGTGCACTGGAAGCACCTGGAGGGCTTATTGGAGCACAGGTTACTGGGCCTCACCCCCAGAGCTCCAGATGCAGTATGCCTGAGGTGGGGCCTGGGAATCTGCATTTCTTTCTTCTTTTTTTTTGAATTGGAGTCTCACGCTGTCGCCCAGACTGGAGTGCAGTGGCCACTCCCGGCCACCGCAGCCTCGACCTGCTGGGCTCCGGCGATCCTTCCGCCTCAGCCTTCCAAGTAGCCGGAATTACAGGAATGTGCTACCACGCCCGGCTGATTTTTTGATTTATTGTAAAGATGAGGTCTCGCTGCCCAGGCGGATCTCGAACCCGCGGGCTCAGGCAATCCATTCACCTCAGCCTCCCAAAGGCACGGGATTACAGGCTGAGCCACCGAGCCTGGCTGGAATCTGCATTTCTAACAAGCTCCCAGATGCTGCGGCTGGAGCCACGAACAAATGGGAGTCCAAGGTTGGGGGGTGGAAGAAAAACTCTTTGCAACCAGAGAGACCAAAGGCCTTTGAGGCCAGAGCATGGGATGAGTCGTTTACCCACGTGGATGCTGAAGTCACTGAAACGATACTTTGAGACACGTGGTGAAGTCACCAGTGAAGGATGACGAGGAGAATGGAATAGTGGAGTGGAACCAGACATGGCTTCAAAGGGACTGGCATTTCTGAGGGAGAAGCACGAAAAGGCCACTTGGAAGCAACCACGAGAAGCCAGGAGAACAACACCAGCCCCACTCTCTAGACCTCGAGGCAATAGGATGTGGGAGAAAGACCCACCAGTACTTGAAAGGAGGGTGGAAGAAACTGGGCTCCTGCTTCAGGAATGGCAAGAGAGCTAAAGGAACTTCAAGACTGGGGTGTCTGGAGGCAGGAAACAGTGAGAGATGAAGTCAGGTCGGGAGAGGTACAAAGCAGTTCAGGGACGAACATCCAGTGGGGAATGGGCAGTACCACCCCTGAGATGAAGGGCAGACTCACTAGAACTACTGCCTCTGAAGTCCCCTAGAAAAATCAGTGCTCAAACCGGACTAGGTGGCTCAGCCTGTAATCCCGCGCCTTTGGGAGGCTGAGGTGAGTGGA